>NC_090651.1:3040634-3340634 GCF_040937935.1 Hyperolius riggenbachi
ACGTAGCAGCTGGCCTGGACTGTGCACAGCACACACACAGACACGTAGCAGCTGGCCTGGTGGTCTCTGGTCTGTGCACAGCACACACACACAGACACGTAGCAGCTGGCCTGGACTGTGCTCAGCACACACACAGACACGTAGCAGCTGGCCTGGACTGTGCACAGCACACACACAGACACGTAGCAGCTGGCCTGGACTGTGCTCAGCACACACACAGACACAGACACGTAGCAGCTGGCCTGGACTGTGCTCAGCACACACACAGACACATAGCAGCTGGCCTGGACTGTGCACAGCACACACACACAGACACATAGCAGCTGGCCTGGACTGTGCTCAGCACACACACAGACACAGACACGTAGCAGCTGGCCTGGACTGTGCTCAGCACACACACAGACACATAGCAGCTGGCCTGGACTGTGCACAGCACACACACAGACACGTAGCAGCTGGCCTGGTGGTCTCTGGTCTAAGCACAGCACACACACAGACACACAGCAGCTGGCCTGGTGGTCTCTGGTCTGTGCACAGCACACACACACAGACACGTAGCAGCTGGCCTGGACTGTGCTCAGCACACACACACAGACACATAGCAGCAGGCAGCAGCTGGCCTGGACTGTGCACAGCACACACAGACACGTAGCAGCTGGCCTGGTGGTCTCTGGACTGTGCACAGCACACACACACAGACACGTAGCAGCTGGCCTGGACTGTGCTCAGCACACACACAGACACATAGCAGCTGGCCTGGACTGTGCACAGCACACACACACAGACACACAGCAGCTGGCCTGGTGGTCTCTGGTCTGTGCACAGCACACACACACACAGACACATAGCAGCTGGCCTGGTGGTCTCTGGTCTGTGCACAGCACACACACAGACACACAGCAGCTGGCCTGGTGGTCTCTGGTCTGTGCACAGCACACACACACAGACACGTAGCAGCTGGCCTGGACTGTGCTCAGCACACACACACAGACACATAGCAGCAGGCAGCAGCTGGCCTGGACTGTGCACAGCACACACAGACACGTAGCAGCTGCCTGCAGCACACACTCTGACTGTCACACAAATGACATCAAGCTAATTAATGATTTAATAATAGTGTAGTGATAGTGAAGGGGTTAATCACTGAACAGTTTTCAGTTTATCACATCTAGGCCAGCAGCACTGCAGCACACACTCTGACTGTCATACAATGACATAAATCAAGCTAATTAACGGTTTAACAATAGTGTAGTGATAATAGTGAAAGGGTTAATCACTGAACAGCTTATCACTGTGTACAGCCCTTGCTAGGCCCAGCAGCACTGGAGCACACACTCTGACTGTCACACTATTACATCAATCTAGCTAATTAACAAATTAACAATAGTGCAGTGATTGTAGTGAAGGGGTTAATCACTGAACAGCTTTAGGTTTATAACTGTGTACAGCCCCCTTGATAGGCCAGCAGCACTGGAGCATGTCTCTCAGTGTGCATTCAGCAAGCTAAGATGAAATGTCTCCTCATGGCAGCCCTTCTTATTATACGGGGGGGGGGGGCAGTGTTACTTTCTGTGATTGGGTGCCAGGGTTTAGGCTGGGAGCCCTCTGATTGGCTCAATGAGGTCAGGTGGGGCTGGTCAAGGTTCCCCTCTGTGATTGGTTGCTAGGGCTTCTGCTGGGAGCCCTCTGATTGGCTCCAGGACTTCATCTCCTTAGTTACAGTATTTCGGATCCGGATACCCGCAATATCAGCGGATATCCGGGTTATGCACCCAAATAGCCGCAGTTAGCTAGCCGGATTTGGGCCCAGGTATCTGGAATCCGAATCCGGTCGGATAGCGTAAAAAAGTCCGGGTTACCAGGATATCCAGAATCCGGATGAGCAGGCCTGGTTGGGAATGGTTTGGTTGTACACAGTCACAGCAATGGTTATTTCACTAGTACCGCAATACTAACTGTTATATACCCTTCCTGTGTGTATGGCCATCAGCTATAAGAATTATTAACGCACAGGAGACTAACCCCCGATGCCAAGACTGAAATACAGAAGCTCTTATTCCCTGGACAGATATAACGTCACGCAGAATCTTACTAGAGGGACTTCAGGGTCACTGAATGCTGTTTTGGGCTATTTGGCAGTGAGTGAGTCATCGGGAGAAGTCATCTGAGTCTCACCATGTTTCTTCTCACCTCGCCTCCATCCTCCTTACACTGTGCAGCCAATAACTCCTCTCTGATTAGGTCTGATTTATGGTAATACATTCAGAGCCATGCGAGTTCCTCCACACCTCTGTTCTGAGCTCAGCTCCAGGCCGAGAGGTATTTTCAGCCGCTGAAGTGTCAGGAAAGAAAAAAGCTTCACTGCTTAAAAAAGTTACTGCAGTCTCCAACCAGTTCCTGGTAAACTTCATCCGAATCAGAAGAGAGAAGAAAATTAAAAGGCAAACAGAATTCCCAGAGGAAGCTTCACCAGATCCATGACTGAGGGCAACTGGAGGAACAGAGCCAGAATTCCCAGAGGGAGCTTCAGGAGAGACATGACTGAGGGCAACTGGAGGAACGAAGCCAGAATTCCCAGAGGAAGCTTCAGGAGAGACATGACTGAGGGCAACTGGAGGTGGAGGAACGAAGCCAGAATTCCCAGAGGAAGCTTCAGGAGAGACATGACTGAGGGCAACTGGAGGAACGAAGCCAGAATTCCCAGAGGAAGCTTCAGGAGAGACATGACTGAGGGCAACTGGAGGAACGATGCCAGAATTCCCAGAGGAAGCTTCAGGAGAGACATGACTGAGGGCAACTGGAGGAACGAAGCCAGAATTCCCAGAGGAAGCTTCAGGAGAGACATGACTGAGGGCAACTGGAGGAACGAAGCCAGAATTCCCAGAGGAAGCTTCAGGAGAGACATGACTGAGGGCAACTGGAGGAACGACGTCAGAATTCCCAGAGGAAGCTTCACCAGATCCATGACTGAGGGCAACTGGAGGAACGACATCAATTTGCAGAGGAAGCTTCACCAGATTCATGACTGAGGGCAACTGGAGGAACGGAGCCAGAATTCCCAGAGGAAGCTTCAAGAGAGACATGACTGAGGGCAACTGGAGGAAAGACGCCAGAATTCCCAGAGGAAGCTTCACCAGATTCATGACTGAGGGCAACTGGAGGAACGACGCCAGAATTCCTAGAAAAACAAAAGTTTGCTTTCCTAAAACAGAAAGAATTTGCGATAATTCAGGTTGGAGTGAGCTTGAGATGTCTCCCAGTGCATCACTGCTGAATATATGCAAATTAACCATTCTACCCTTAGAAGCTAAACACACCTCCAGAACCGCTGGAATGCAATGATGTGTCAGCTTGTTAATATGTACAGAGCCATAATAATCCAACATGCATACAGACTGTTTCGGATTGTTTGATCCTCATCAGTGCATGGCATGGATTAATTTGGCTCTATGGAGTAGGGCTTGTAAATCCGAGAGGCACAGACTAACCAGCAACCTCATGGTGACCCAGAACTCATTGGGGTGTGTAAGGGACTACAATGGTCCTAAAAGCCCCCTTACTAAGAATTCCTAGAGGGAGATTCACCAGGATATCCATGACTGAGGGCAACTGGAGGAATGAGGAGGCTTCACCAGATCCAGTAAGTATAGTTGTACATGTGATACTTATCAGCTGAAACAATCACTCTGTGTGTGTAGCGGCCACCGCTTGATTCTGCGTCGGGAGTCATGATGCATCCTTACTGACTCATGGCGCCGGGGCAGGACCGATTGCAATTATATTTTTGCTCCCCCCCCCACCTGCAGGAATCAGCTTTGTCATGCCCCTCTCCATAGCAACAGAATGCATTGCTAGTGATGCATCTGTACAGCAACGCTACCCGAATCGTCACCCGAGAGATCTTTTCCTGACCTCAACGGGTGACAATTATCGCATGCGTGTACTCAGCTTAACACAGCAGTATTTAGGCTTAGACATAAGAACACAATAAACTGCACAATTTAGGAGGATTCAGCATTTGTTTGAAGTCAGAGGAGAGAGCCAGTGGATGGGCGATTGCGCCAAACGTTCCAATGTCAGAGACCAGGGAGCTGCTAATTACCCCACATTTCACTATTCCAGGGAGGAGCTGAGTGGAAGGAGCAGTGTAACCTACTTTCTGCTGCCGTCAGAGACGCAACTCCTCCCGGACAAGAACATTGAAGCCTCGCTGCTGACAGGAACTGCTTGACTGAAAAACAGAGGTGATAAGGGGGAGTGAGGCAAGTGAACAAAAATGAGTGAACAGCCGAGGAGGACAAGGGAACAAGACCAAGTGCTCAGCTGAGGAGGACGAGAGAACAAGGCCAAGCGCTCAGCCGAGGCAGACGAGAGAACAAGACCGAGTGTTCAGCCAAGGAGGGTGAGGGAACAAGAGACTGAGAGATCAGCCGAGGAGGACAAGGCAACAAGACCAAGCACTCAGCCGAGGAGGACGAGGAAACAAGACCGAGTGCTCAGCCAAAGAGGAAGAGAGAACAAGGCCAAGCGCTCAGCCGAGGAGGACGAGGAAACAAAACCGAGTGCTCAGCCAAAGAGGAAGAGGGAACAAGGCCAAGCGCTCAGCCGAGGAGGATGAGAGAACAAGACCAAGTGTTCAGCTGAGGAGGATGAGGGAACAAGACTGAGTGAGCAGCCGAGGAGGACCAGGGAACAAGACCGAGCGTTCAGTTGAGCAGGACGATGGAACAAGACTGAGCTCTCAGTTGAGCAGGGCGAGGGAACAAGAACGAGCGCTCAGCCGAGGAGGACGAGGGAACAAGACTGAGTGCTCAGCCGAGGAAGACAAAGGAACAAGACCGAGCGCTCAGCCGAGGCAGACGAGAGAACAAGACAGAGCGCTCAGTCAAGGAGAACGAGGGAACAAGGCCAAGCGCTCAGCCAAGGCGGACAAGAGAAAAGGGCCAATCGTGCAGCCGAGGACGAGGGAACAAGATCGAGCACTCAGCCGAGGAAGACGAGGGAACAAGACCAATCACTCAGCCGAGAAGGAGGAGGGACAATGGAACAAGACCAAGCTCTCAGCCGAGGAGGACAAGGAAACAAGACCAAGCGCTCAGTCGAGGAGGACAAGGAAACAAGACAGAGTGCTCAGTTGAGGAGGACAAGGTACCAAGACAGAGTGCTCAGTCGAGGAGCACCAGGGAACAAGTCCGAGCGCTCAGCCGAGGAGGATGAGGGAACAAGACAGAGTGCTCAGCCGAGGAGGACGAGGGAACAAGACAGAGTGCTCAGCCGAGGAGGACAAAGGAACAAGACCGAGCGCTCAGCCGAGGCAGATGAGAGAACAAAACTGAGTGCTCAGCTGAGGAGAACGAGGGAACAATGCCAAGCGCTCAGCCGAGGAGGACAAGGGAACAAGACCGAGTGCTCAGCCGAGGAGGACAAAGGAACAATACCGAGTGCTCAGTCGAGGCAGACAAGAGAACAAGACCGAGCGCTCAACCAAGGAGAACGAGGGAACAAGGCCATAGCCGAGGCGAACGAGAGAACAAGACTGAGCACTCAGCTGAGGAGGACAAAGGAACAAGACCGAGAGCTCAGCCGAGGAGTACGAGGAAACAAGACCGAGCGCTCAGCCGAGGCAGATGAGAGAACAAGGCTGAGCACTCAGCCGAGGAGGACGCGGGAAGAAGGCCGAATGGGGGTGACAAGAGATGTGCGGAGGACAGGGGAGATCTGCAGCGATACCACTATGAAGGGAGAGAGCGAGTGATGTAGCCCACTTCCCAGGACCTCCACTGACAGAGGCACTTTTACCTTCCCCTCCACACGGACAGTCATATGGTGGGTTTTGGTGGGGCAGAACAGTTATTCTGAATCAGCTACATCCAGGAGCCATGACAGCAGTGCTCTCTGGCCAAAGTCCCCCCATAAACAGTGCTCTCCTGACAAACGTCTCCATGTCCCTATTTACATAGTGCTCCTTGGTGACCACCCCATGTAAAAATGCGGCCTGTGAGAATTGCACCAACTGGCTGTTCTCAGGCATTTCTGACATCGTCTTGCTGTTGCACGACCGCGTTCTTTGCCAGATCCATGTGTCCTGCAGTTTATTGATCAGTGCTGTGTTCATTGAACAGCTAATAGGCCGCTGCTTCTCTGATCAATATTCAGTTAGCTGTATTTTCTTTTGTCCTCAGTGGTGCCGACATCAGCTTCAGAGCCTGCGATGTCCCTCTAGAAGCCAAGTGACAGATAGTGACATGCAGAGCGACACTCATAACGTGGCTGCTAATATTCCGCAGTGAGAAGGACAGGAACACTACCGTACAGTGCTCCTCTGCTGTAGCCACACCCACTTTCTGCAGTGAGGACGGGAACTATGGTACAGTGCTCCTCTGCTGTAGCCACACCCTCTTTCTGCAGTGAAGATGGGAACAATACCGTACAGTGCACCTCTGTTGCACTGCCAGCCATGGCAAGTTGGCATTTGACATGCTACAAATCCTTAAAGGGAACCAGAGACGAAGCCCCCTCATGTATTTTACCATATATATCAGTAAGAACATTAGAGAAAACACTTACCATGCTGTCTGTTTCGTCCTCACTGCTAAAAGTGTCTGTTATCAGCAGTCACAAGAATCCCAGACTGAGCAATTAAATCTGGCTTTGCTGGGAATGATTATTGCTGAGTCATTGTAGCAAAGCCACAAGGGGGCAGGCTTGGGCTTGAAATAACACCACAGAAGACAGATTTAGCTTTAATCTTTCTGTAGCAAACCTAGATGGAGCAGCCTGACTTCTCAGTCGGGGATTCTTATCAGAGGTGATAACAGTCAGATTACACAGAGAACAATGAAACAAAGAGCAGATTAGGTGTTTACTGTCATGTTCCCACTGATTTATAAGGTAAAATACAAGAGGGTGCTTCATCTCTGGTTCTCTTTAAGCATGCTACTTTTTCTCTTGGATTGATCATAATGGTACATGCTAGGCTGGCTTTAGCATGTAGTGTTGTTGGTGGTATAGCGGTTAAGTCAGTTACCTACCACACACTGAGACCTGGGTTCAATTCACAGCCATGGTGAGTTGGCTTTTGACATGCTACAAATCCTTCAGCATGCTACTTTTTCTCTTGGATTGATCATAATGGTACATGCTAGGCTGGCTTCAGCATGTAGTGTTGTTGGTGGTATAGCGGTTAAGTCAGTTACCTACCACACACTGAGACCTGGGTTCAATTCCCAGCCATGGTGAGTTGGCTTTTGACATGCTACAAATCCTTAAGCACGCTACTTTTTCTCTTGGATTGATCGTAATGGTACATGCTAGGCTGGCTTCAGCATGTAGTGTTGTTGGTGGTATAGCGGTTAAGTCAGCTACCTACCACACACTGAGACCTGGGTTCAATTCCCAGCCACGGTATGTAAGCTGGCTTTTGAAATACTATTCCCTGGAAGATTGGAGGGGGCTAAGTGAACAGTTAATAGGGACTATGGGCTACCATATAGGAGAAATAAGGCTACTTTAGCAATTTTTCCGACGGAATCCGGAATTTCGTACAAATTCGAATTTTCATAGCGACGGAATATAACACTGACGGAATCCGTGATTTCCGGCGGAACGGAATTTGCTGGTTCCGATCATCCCTACTCTTCAGGAAACTTCAATAACAAAAACAAAAGACCGAGAGCCCAAATTGTGCAATATCTTCAAACAGTTGGGTTATAGATTAATGATAAAGGTTATACTCACAAACATAGGTTGCCCCTAGGCAACCACTCCATATGCCAGTGGGGAGAATTAGTACCTGACCCCACTCAGGTATAAGATGTCGCTCTCTGTAGATAGAAATAGGAAGAAATCCTTACCACCAAAGGTGGATCACTTGTTATTCGGATACAGACCAGAGGCGCCAAAAGAATAAAAATGTAACAAAATTAAAAATGGGGGGAGATTGTTAATCACGACTCACCACCCATAGAACCAAGAACCAGCAAAAGACTCAGTGTTCAGATGAACAAAAACAATTTATTGGTACTCCCAGGTGCTACGCGTTTCACGGGACAATCCCGCTTCCTCAGGCAATCAATCAGGAGTACAAGCTCGCTGTCTGCATCTTGTATTGAGCTTGAGAGGAAAGGGCAATTTTACTGGACAGAACTCCTCCCTCTATCACATGATCACCCACACAGGACATCATCCGTACATTTCGTACAAATTCGAATTTTCATAGCGACGGAATATAACACTGACGGAATCCGTGATTTCCGGCGGAACGGAATTTGCTGGTTCCGATCATCCCTACTCTTCAGGAAACTGCATTCCATTCCTCTCTTTTTTAAACATGAGGCTAAATCTGGTTGGATCCTCTTGAAGCTAGCAGGGAAGAGGCTCAAAGGTCGCCCATGTCTTTAGGGGACAGAATGGTCAATTGATGCATCATCCCAGGAAGGTCAGTTCTATATTTAGACATTACTATGACCACTTTTATCACAATATTCAGGACGACTGTTCCAGATGAGAGATCATTCCTTGAGAGGCCTGGAGCACACCGAGCGGTTTTAGTAGCGATCCGCCAGCCGCATCCTGTGAAAACACTTGGCTAATGTATTTCAATGGGATGCACACCAGAGGTTTGCGGTTTTTAGCAAACCGCAAACGTGGGTCCTGCAGCATTTTTGCAGTTTGCAGAAGCGTTTCTGCCTCAATGTAAAGTATAGGAAAAATGCAAACCGCTCTGAAAAACGCTACATCAGAGCGGTTTTCCAGGTGTTTGTGTTACAGAAGCTGTTCAGTAACAGCTTTACTGTAACAATATATGTAATCTGCTACACAAAAACGCTCCCAAAAACGCTAGGCATGTGTAGAAAACCTCTCTACACATGCCTAGAATCGCTCTGAAAACTGCTCCAAAAACCGCTAGCGTTTTGAGGACCTGCTAGCGGTTTTGGTGTGTACTGGCCTCAGAGTCAGAATAAAATCTGTCACTACAGCACAGCTCGAGGCTTTGAATGGAGCCCTTACCGAGAAGGAGGTGATGGAAACCATAACCAACTTATCCAATCATAAGCCCCAGACCCTGATGGCCTAACCACTGAATATTAGAAGATTTTGAGGGAAGAGGTCCTGACCGTATTAGTTTAACACAATTCGTAGGGGAGAATTCGAAGGGCAGCAATGATGTCAGAAAGCTGTTGGCGAAGCTAGAACAAGTTGAGACTTATGCGATGACACTGCAAAATGCGTCCATTCTCTCACTTGATGCAGAGAAAGCTTTTTAAGTTGGGGTGGTTAGAAAGGATCCTGCAGAAAAGGGGGTTCAGTGGTGCAATTATAACCTTCTTCTGCCTCCTGTATCATAAACCTGGAGATAAAGTCAACACAAGTGTCCACCAACCAACGTCCTTTGATCTAAAGCGTGGTGTTTCTGTGGAGATGTGGTTGACCTCCTGGGGAGGTGATGCAGAAGGCAGGTGGCGCCAGCCCTGCTACACAGCGAGGACACTGCACAATGGGGTCAGGCCGGAAGAGAATTAGGTACAAAGTTAAAAGGCATTGGTCACCTCAGGCTGATGGCAGCACGCAAAGCAATCTTTAACAGGTGGATCTTCCCAACTGCCCCAACCATCCCAGATGACATGATGTAGTCTCCTAATGGATAGGCTGGAGGTCATGTACAATGTGGATGGAGCAGCTTCCTCTGCATATGGAAACCACAGGTTCTCTTTAGTGATCCCAGGACAACAATTGGGACAATTCATGGAACTATTGAAGTACCTCACAGAGCAGATGAGGGGGATCGCTGGGGCAGCTAGAGATAGTCTAAATTTCAGAAATATTGATACCTCCTAAAGCATGACAAGGTCTAATATGAGGATGTTTTTTTATTTTTTCTCTAGGAGAGAACAAGCGCAGCAGAAGGGAGCGTTAGGGAGAAAGGGAAGGTTTAAAGGGGCGCGAGGAGGGGGTGGGTCTTAACAGGGGAGGAGACTTGGGGTTATGGAAAGTGTTTTTGAGGGAGAGAGTTTTTTGGCTGTGACCCCTAAATTTGAAAGTTACAGAATTGACTGGAGTTGTAATGTGATGTTTTACTATTTGCAAAATTAAAAAAAGCAATAAAAAAAATATATATATTAAGAAAAATAATGACATTAGCATGACCTCTGGAAATGTGATGTTTCTGTAAACCTTATTCAAAATTTCAGTGGTCACAACTCACAACTCATGCACTCATCAAACTAAAAACATAGTTACATGTTACATAAGTAACGTAAAACATTTTGCACATTCAGGTCCTCATTTTTCACGTCTCCGGTAACGATCCCATCGTAAGTCCATCATTAAGCCATCACTGAATGCAAGTGTGCGCCGCGTCGTTCACTCATCGCTAACCGCCGTGGATCTCTTGTTTTCTGCCAACCTCGATCTAGAATGTGTGCGGAGCTTAAGAAATCTAACGTCTAATCTATTATACCCATTGTGTAGTGTATGCCTGTCTGAAGAGCGCTGTTAGCTGCTGCAGATTGACAGTATCCTGAGATTGGCCCGCCATCCAGAGAATCGCCCGCCATCCCTTTCCCGCTCTTTCTACATATTCATGTCGTATTCACTATTAAAAAACGCTGATCAGGCACTTGTTAATGTCACCAGAAGACTAAACGCAGCAGTTATTCTGCACAGCGGCCATTAGCATGTTCTGCTGGCGAAGCAGAGGAGTCTGGGAGATTCTGGCACAAATTACAAGATTAGCTTTCAATTTATATGCATGCTGCATTTTTAATTCACTTTGCATTCATTACTTTCACCCATAATAATTACATATTGTCACTCATTTCCCCCAACGCCTCGTCCTTGAACTCCGCAAAAAGGTAAAAGCGAGAATTTCAAACGGTGACAGGTTCAGCCCAGCCGGGAATTCACATGGACCAATAAGAGGCGGAGAAAGCCTGAGAGATGGAGAACGGGAAGATCCAAAAGATGAAAGGGGGTTAAAGGCAGGGAAACAGGATAAAAATACCTTGATTAATAATGCTGGTAACTCGCATGTTCCATTCTGGGCAACAAATATTCTGATCACAGTGGTCACGTGATCATTTTTCCTGCTCGCATACAAATTGTATGATGATGATAAAGGAACAATCATCCATGTAGAAAAGGATCCACATCTCTGGTAGATGAAGATTGCGGTCTTTTCTCCGCATCGGACAAGAGAAGCTCAGCGTACGAGGCAAACAGCAGCCCTCATTCATAACAAACTGACGCATAACCACCAATAAAACAGCTGTTTGAGCGAACCTCTGAAGGTGGCCACTAACAGTTCAATTTCTAGTGAAAAATCGTTTGAGCAATCAGAAATTCTGATCGGATAAAAAATCGTTCACCACACCATCAACGAACCAATCTTTGCTTTCTATCTATCACGACCAACAAGAAAATCCAAATTTTGGTTTGACAAAAATCCAATCGGACGACTATTTTTATAATCGTTTGTAATCGATTGTGCCCATCAACTGAGATTATTTACAACCAATCCGATCAGAATTTCGGATCGCTGGAACAATTTTTTGCTAAAAATTGGACCGTTAGTGGCCACCTTAAGGGGCGGTCCCCAGCACTTAAAGGGATACACTAAGAACATAAAAATGGACAATATAAAGCAGGAACAAAGAAAAGACAGCTGTACATTTATTTAACAAAAATAAATACATAAATAAATAAATAAGACATCACTTAGCAAGAAGTCCATCTGGAGAACATAAAGAATAAAAGTGACCAATATATTAGAGACACCCCTTATTTGGCCAGTCTAGCAGTGACGCAGAGTGACGTAACAGACAGAGCTACTTATATAAGGAACAATCAGCTTCGGACCACGTAGTTATCACAGAAGTTATGGTGGCCACGCACTGATAGATTTGCAGCAGATTCGACCATCAGATCGATTTCTGGCAGATGTCTGTCAAGTCGTATCTGACAGAAATCTATCTGATGTGGGCCACACACTAGGAACAGATTTCCAATAGATTTCAGAATTAAATCTATTGGAAATCTATCTAAATGCATTATTGGACCATTAGATCCAATGCAACTCTATGGACCATCGATCTGCTGCCAGCAGCTGATCGACCTAGATTTTCCATCCTGTCAGATAGATCAAATCCATCTAAAGGTGCCCATACACTCGTCAGATTGGCAGCAGATAGATAAGAAATGCATCTGATGATCTATCTGATGCGTTTTTAGAACATTTTTTACCAGGATAGAATTCCAATAGATTTCAGTTTGAAATCTATTGAAATTCGATCTGATGGCATTTTTTGCCATCAGATTTCCATTAAGGCCAATGCAAACTGATAAGCAATCTCATCAGATCGACCTAAATTTTCCACCCTGCCAGTTCGATGGAAATCCATCGAAATTGATCGAAATTGGCCATCGATTGGTCGATTGGCCAACCGATTTGCAATCAATCGATTGATCGATCGGTCGGGATCGATCGGTCGGCCACAAAATCGGCCGAGTGTATGGGCCCCTTAAATCAGCCGCAAATCGGCCACAAATCGATGGATCGATGGCTGAAATCCATGACCGCAGTGCCAGTTTTTCTTTTTTTCTTTTTTTGATTTAATGAAATTGACCAGTGTATGGGCCCCTTTAATGTCACAATGGGTAAGAGGAAAGATTTACCTGACTTTGAACGAGGATGATGGTCGGTGGAAGAAGAGCTGCTGCTGCATCTCCGATACGACAAGGATTTTCTCACCAAACAGTATCTCAGGTGTTTAGAGAGTTTGGCAGTTGAGAAAAACTTCAAGCGATAAGGACTACAGTATTGTGTTTGAAAAAGGCTGGTGAACGAGAGAGGTGAAGGGCGAGCAGCACGCAGAGTCCACAGCAACAGAATATATCAGAAATATCTCTGCCTCCTCCCTTCATCGCACCGACCTCTCCTCTCGACTGCTAACATGTGACCCCGGCACCTGCCTAACACTGACCTCCCCATTTGGAGGTTTCAGGGGACGGGGTCCCTTGACTGAACATTCGCAGGTTTGACAGGTTTACCGCAGCGTGAAAGCCCATCAGCGTTCTGGTGGCGACTGCCGGCTCTATGCTGTGAGGTCATAATACTGTTGTAGCATCAAGCTCATGAGTCTTCCATTGCTTCCAGCAGAACGGTTCATCCAGCTAAGAGGGTTATGGTCCATGATAATGGTGAAGGACCTACCGTCCAGATACAAGGTCCCACACAATCACTGAACTCTCTATCTCAGTGGTGGAGCAATAGGGGGTGCAGAGGTAGCGACCGCATCAGGGCCCTTGGGCTAGTGGGGCCCCCGAGGGGCCATCCCTCAAACACAGTATTAGCTCTTTATTGGTCCTGTGCTGATAATTAATAATCATTTCTATAGTTGATTTGAATAGCAGTGATCATTAACACACTGTTCCCCATCCCCCTTCTTGCACCTCTGACTCTGTGGTTGCCATTGGCAGGGATTGCTATGTATAGAGTGCTTGGGGGTAATCAGTAACAAGCTGCTCCCCATCCCCTTCTTGCACCTCTGACACTGTAGTTGCCATTGGCAGGGATTGCTATGTATAGAGTGCTTGGGGGTAATCAGTAACAAGCTGTTCCCCATCCCCTTCTTGCACCTCTGACACTGTAGTTGCCATTGGCAGGGATTGCTATGTATAGAGTGCTTGGGGGTAATCAGTAACAAGCTGCTCCCCATCCCCTTCTTGCACCTCTGACACTGTAGTTGCCATTGGCAGGGATTGCTATGTATAGAGTGCTTGGGGGGTAATCAGTAACAAGCTGCTCTCCATCCCCTTCCTGCACCTCTGACACTGTAGTTGCCATTGGCAGGGATTGCTATGTATAGAGTGCTTGGGGGTAATCAGTAACAAGCTGCTCCCCATCCCCTTCTTACACCTCTGACACTGTAGTTGCCATTGGCAGGGATTGCTATGTATAGAGTGCTTGGGGGTAATCAGTAACAAGCTGCTCCCCATCCCCTTCTTACACCTCTGACACTGTAGTTGCCATTGGCAGGGATTGCTATGTATAGAGTGCTTGGGGGTAATCAGTAACAAGCTGCTTCCCATCCCCTTCTTGCACCTCTGACACTGTAGTTGCCATTGGCAGGGATTGCTATGTATAGAGTGCTTGGGGGTAATCAGTAACAAGCTGTTCCCCATCCCCTTCTTGCACCTCTGACACTGTAGTTGCCATTGGCAGGGATTGCTATGTATAGAGTGCTTGGGGGTAATCAGTAACAAGCTGTTCCCCATCCCCTTCTTGCTCCTCTGACACTGTAGTTGCCATTGGCAGGGATTGCTATGTATAGAGTGCTTGGGGGTAATCAGTAACAAGCTGCTCCCCATCCCCTTCTTGCACCTCTGACACTGTAGTTGCCATTGGCAGGGATTGCTATGTATAGAGTGCTTGGGGGTAATCAGTAACAAGCTGTTCCCCATCCCCCTTCTTGCACCTCTGACTCTGTGGTTGCCATTGGCAGGGATTGCTATGTATAGAGTGCTTGGGGGTAATCAGTAACAAGCTGTCCCCCATTCCCTTCTTGCACCTCTGACACTGTAGTTGCCATTGGCAGGGATTGCTATGTATAGCGTGCTTGGGGGTAATCAGTAACACACTGCTCCCCATCCCCTTCTTGCACCTCTGACACTGTAGTTGCCATTGGCAGGGATTGCTATGTATAGAGTGCTTGGGGGTAATCAGTAACAAGCTGCTCCCCATCCCCTTCTTGTACCTCTGACACTGTAGTTGCCATTGGCAGGGATTGCTATGTATAGAGTGCTTGGGGGTAATCAGTAACAAGCTGCTCCCCATCCCCTTCTTGTACCTCTGACACTGTAGTTGCCATTGGCAGGGATTGCTATGTATAGAGTGCTTGGGGGTAATCAGTAACAAGCTGCTCCCCATCCCCTTCTTGCACCTCTGACACTGTAGTTGCCATTGGCAGGGATTGCTATGTATAGAGTGCTTGGGGGTAATCAGTAACAAGCTGCTCCCCATCCCCTTCTTGCACCTCTGACACTGTAGTTGCCATTGGCAGGGATTGCTATGTATAGAGTGCTTGGGGGTAATCAGTAACAAGCTGTTCCCCATCCCCTTCTTGTACCTCTGACACTGTAGTTGCCATTGGCAGGGATTGCTATGTATAGAGTGCTTGGGGGTAATCAGTAACAAGCTGCTCCCCATCCCCTTCTTACACCTCTGACACTGTAGTTGCCATTGGCAGGGATTGCTATGTATAGAGTGCTTGGGGGGTAATCAGTAACAAGCTGCTTCCCATCCCCTTCTTGCACCTCTGACACTGTAGTTGCCATTGGCAGGGATTGCTATGTATAGAGTGCTTGGGGGTAATCAGTAACAAGCTGCTCCCCATCCCCTTCTTGCACCTCTGACACTGTAGTTGCCATTGGCAGGGATTGCTATGTATAGAGTGCTTGGGGGTAATCAGTAACAAGCTGTTCCCCATCCCCTTCTTGCTCCTCTGACACTGTAGTTGCCATTGGCAGGGATTGCTATGTATAGAGTGCTTGGGGGTAATCAGTAACAAGCTGCTCCCCATCCCCTTCTTGCACCTCTGACACTGTAGTTGCCATTGGCAGGGATTGCTATGTATAGAGTGCTTGGGGGTAATCAGTAACAAGCTGCTCCCCATCCCCTTCTTGCACCTCTGACTCTGTGGTTGCCATTGGCAGGGATTGCTATGTATAGAGTGCTTGGGGGTAATCAGTAACAAGCTGCTCCCCATCCCCTTCTTACACCTCTGACACTGTAGTTGCCATTGGCAGGGATTGCTATGTATAGAGTGCTTGGGGGTAATCAGTAACAAGCTGCTCCCCATCCCCTTCTTGCACCTCTGACACTGTAGCTGCCATTGGCAGGGATTGCTATGTATAGAGTGCTTGGGGGGTAATCAGTAACAAGCTGCTCCCCATCCCCTTCTTGCACCTCTGACACTGTAATTGCCATTGGCAGGGATTGCTATGTATAGAGTGCTTGGGGGTAATCAGTAACAAGCTGCTCCCCATCCCCTTCTTGCACCTCTGACACTGTAGCTGCCATTGGCAGGGATTGCTATGTATAGAGTGCTTGGGGGGTAATCAGTAACAAGCTGCTCCCCATCCCCTTCTTGCTCCTCTGATACTGTAGCTGCCATTGGCAGGGATTGCTATGTATAGAGTGCTTGGGGGGTAATCAGTAACAAGCTGCTCCCCATCCCCTTCTTGCACCTCTGACACTGTAGCTGCCATTGGCAGGGATTGCTATGTATAGAGTGCTTGGGGGGTAATCAGTAACAAGCTGCTCCCCATCCCCTTCTTGCTCCTCTGATACTGTAGCTGCCATTGGCAGGGATTGCTATGTATAGAGTGCTTGGGGGTAATCAGTAACAAGCTGCTCCCCATCCCCTTCTTGCACCTCTGACACTGTAGTTGCCATTGGCAGGGATTGCTATGTATAGAGTGCTTGGGGGTAATCAGTAACAAGCTGCTCCCCATCCCCTTCTTGCACCTCTGACACTGTAGCTGCCATTGGCAGGGATTGCTATGTATAGAGTGCTTGGGGGTAATCAGTAACAAGCTGCTCCCCATCCCCTTCTTACACCTCTGACACTGTAGTTGCCATTGGCAGGGATTGCTATGTATAGAGTGCTTGGGGGTAATCAGTAACAAGCTGCTCCCCATCCCCTTCTTGCACCTCTGACACTGTAGTTGCCATTGGCAGGGATTGCTATGTATAGAGTGCTTGGGGGTAATCAGTAACAAGCTGCTCCCCATCCCCTTCTTGCACCTCTGACACTGTAGTTGCCATTGGCAGGGATTGCTATGTATAGAGTGCTTGGGGGTAATCAGTAACAAGCTGCTCCCCGCCCCCTTCTTGCTCCTCTGACACTGTAGTTGCCATTGGCAGGGATTGCTATGTATAGAGTGCTTGGGGGTAATCAGTAACAAGCTGCTCCCCATCCCCTTCTTGTACCTCTGACACTGTAGTTGCCATTGGCAGGGATTGCTATGTATAGAGTGCTTGGGGGTAATCAGTAACAAGCTGCTCCCCATCCCCTTCTTGCACCTCTGACACTGTAGTTGCCATTGGCAGGGATTGCTATGTATAGAGGACTTGGGGGTAATCAGTAACAAGCTGCTCCCCATCCCCTTCTTGTACCTCTGACACTGTAGTTGCCTTTGGCAGGGATTGCTATGTATAGAGTGCTTGGGGGTAATCAGTAACAAGCTGTTCCCCATCCCCTTCTTGCTCCTCTGACACTGTAGTTGCCATTGGCAGGGATTGCTATGTATAGAGGACTTGGGGGTAATCAGTAACAAGCTGCTCCCCATCCCCTTCTTGTACCTCTGACACTGTAGTTGCCATTGGCAGGGATTGCTATGTATAGAGTGCTTGGGGGTAATCAGTAACAAGCTGCTCCCCATCCCCTTCTTGCACCTCTGACACTGTAGTTGCCATTGGCAGGGATTGCTATGTATAGAGGACTTGGGGGTAATCAGTAACAAGCTGCTCCCCATCCCCTTCTTGTACCTCTGACACTGTAGTTGCCTTTGGCAGGGATTGCTATGTATAGAGTGCTTGGGGGTAATCAGTAACAAGCTGTTCCCCATCCCCTTCTTGTACCTCTGACACTGTAGTTGCCATTGGCAGGGATTGCTATGTATAGAGTGCTTGGGGGTAATCAGTAACAAGCTGCTCCCCATCCCCTTCCTGCACCTCTGACACTGTAGTTGCCATTGGCAGGGATTGCTATGTATAGAGTGCTTGGGGGTAATCAGTAACAAGCTGCTTCCCATCCCCTTCTTGTACCTCTGACACTGTAGCTGCCATTGGCAGGGATTGCTATGTATAGAGTGCTTGGGGGTAATCAGTAACAAGCTGCTCCCCATCCCCTTCTTGTACCTCTGACACTGTAGTTGCCTTTGGCAGGGATTGCTATGTATAGAGTGCTTGGGGGTAATCAGTAACAAGCTGTTCCCCATCCCCTGCTTGTACCTCTGACACTGTGGTTGCCATTGGCAGGGATTGCTATGTATAGAGTGCTTGGGGGTAATCAGTAACAAGCTGTTCCCCATCCCCTGCTTGTACCTCTGACACTGTGGTTGCCATTGGCAGGGATTGCTATGTATAGAGTGCTTGGGGGTAATCAGTAACAAGCTGCTCCCCATCCCCTTCTTGCACCTCTGACACTGTAGTTGCCATTGGCAGGGATTGCTATGTATAGAGTGCTTGGGGGTAATCAGTAACAAGCTGCTCCCCATCCCCTTCTTGTACCTCTGACACTGTAGTTGCCTTTGGCAGGGATTGCTATGTATAGAGTGCTTGGAGGTAATCAGTAACAAGCTGTTCCCCATCCCCTTCCTGCTCCTCTGACACTGTAGTTGCCATTGGCAGGGATTGCTATGTATAGAGTGCTTGGGGGTAATCAGTAACATGCTGCTCCCCATCCCCCTCTTGCACCTCTGACACTGTAGTTGCCATTGGCAGGGATTGCTATGTATAGAGTGCTTGGGGGTAATCAGTAACAAGCTGTTCCCCATCCCCTTCTTGCTCCTCTGACACTGTAGTTACCATTGGCAGGGATTGCTATGTATAGAGTGCTTGGGGGTAATCAGTAACAAGCTGTTCCCCATCCCCTTCTTGCACCTCTGACACTGTAGTTACCATTGGCAGGGATTGCTATGTATAGAGTGCTTGGGGGTAATCAGTAACAAGCTGCTCCCCATCCCCTTCTTGCTCCTCTGACACTGTAGTTGCCATTGGCGGGGATTGCTATGTATAGAGTGCTTGGGGGTAATCAGTAACAAGCTGCTCCCCGTCCCCTTCTTGCACCTCTGACACTGTAGTTGCCATTGGCAGGGATTGCTATGTATAGAGTGCTTGGGGGGTAATCAGTAACAAGCTGCTCCCCATTCCCTTCTTGCTCCTCTGACACTGTAGTTGCCATTGGCAGGGATTGCTATGTATAGAGTGCTTGGGGGTAATCAGTAACAAGCTCCTCCCCCTCCCCTTCTTGCACCTCTGACACTGTAGTTGCCATTGGCAGGGATTGCTATGTATAGAGTGCTTGGGGGGTAATCAGTAACAAGCTGCTCCCCATTCCCTTCTTGCTCCTCTAACACTGTAGTTGCCATTGGCAGGGATTGCTATGTATAGAGTGCTTGGGGGTAATCAGTAACAAGCTGCTCCCCATCCCCTTCTTGCACCTCTGACACTGTAGTTGCCATTGGCAGTGATTGCTATGTATAGAGTGCTTGGGGGTAATCAGTAACAAGCTGCTCCCCACCCCCTTCTTGCTCCTCTGACACTGTAGTTGCCATTGGCAGGGATTGCTATGTATAGAGTGCTTGGGGGTAATCAGTAACAAGCTGCTCCCCACCCCCTTCTTGCTCCTCTGACACTGTAGTTGCCATTGGCAGGGATTGCTATGTATAGAGTGCTTGGGGGTAATCAGTAACAAGCTGCTCCCCACCCCCTTCTTGCTCCTCTGACACTGTAGTTGCCATTGGCAGGGATTGCTATGTATAGAGTGCTTGGGGGTAATCAGTAACAAGCTGCTCCCCATCCCCTTCTTGCTCCTCTGACACTGTAGCTGCCATTGGCAGGGATTGCTATGTATAGAGTGCTTGGGGGGTAATCAGTAACAAGCTGCTCCCCATCCCCTTCTTGCTCCTCTGACACTGTAGCTGCCATTGGCAGGGATTGCTATGTATAGAGTGCTTGGGGGGTAATCAGTAACAAGCTGCTCCCCACCCCCTTCTTGCTCCTCTGACACTGTAGTTGCCATTGGCAGGGATTGCTATGTATAGAGTGCTTGGGGGTAATCAGTAACAAGCTGCTCCCCATCCCCTTCTTGCTCCTCTGACACTGTAGCTGCCATTGGCAGGGATTGCTATGTATAGAGTGCTTGGGGGGTAATCAGTAACAAGCTGCTTCCCATCCCCTTCTTGCTCCTCTGACACTGTAGCTGCCATTGGCAGGGATTGCTATGTATAGAGTGCTTGGGGGTAATCAGTAACAAGCTGCTCCCCATCCCCTTCTTGCTCCTCTGACACTGTAGCTGCCATTGGCAGGGATTGCTATGTATAGAGTGCTTGGGGGTAATCAGTAACAAGCTGCTCCCCATCCCCTTCTTGCTCCTCTGACACTGTAGTTGCCATTGGCAGGGATTGCTATGTATAGAGTGCTTGGGGGTAATCAGTAACAAGCTCCTCCCCCATTCCCTTCTTGCACCTCTGACACTGTAGTTGCCATTGGCAGGGATTGCTATGTATAGAGTGCTTGGGGGTAATCAGTAACAAGCTGCTCCCCATCCCCTTCTTGCTCCTCTGACACTGTAGTTGCCATTGGCAGTGATTGCTATGTATAGAGTGCTTGGGGGTAATCAGTAACAAGCTGCTCCCCATCCCCTCTTGCTCCTCTGACACTGTAGTTGCCATTGGCAGGGATTGCTATGTATAGAGTGCTTGGGGGTAATCAGTAACAAGCTGCTCCCCATCCCCTTCTTACACCTCTGACACTGTAGTTGCCATTGGCAGGGATTGCTATGTATAGAGTGCTTGGGGGTAATCAGTAACAAGCTGTTCCCCATCCCCTTCTTGCACCTCTGACACTGTAGTTGCCATTGGCAGGGATTGCTATGTATAGAGTGCTTGGGGGTAATCAGTAACAAGCTGTTCCCCATCCCCTTCTTGCTCCTCTGACACTGTAGTTGCCATTGGCAGGGATTGCTATGTATAGAGTGCTTGGGGGTAATCAGTAACAAGCTGCTCCCCATCCCCTTCTTGCACCTCTGACACTGTAGTTGCCATTGGCAGGGATTGCTATGTATAGAGTGCTTGGGGGTAATCAGTAACAAGCTGCTCCCCATCCCCTTCTTGCACCTCTGACTCTGTGGTTGCCATTGGCAGGGATTGCTATGTATAGAGTGCTTGGGGGTAATCAGTAACAAGCTGCTCCCCATCCCCTTCTTACACCTCTGACACTGTAGTTGCCATTGGCAGGGATTGCTATGTATAGAGTGCTTGGGGGTAATCAGTAACAAGCTGCTCCCCATCCCCTTCTTGCACCTCTGACACTGTAGCTGCCATTGGCAGGGATTGCTATGTATAGAGTGCTTGGGGGGTAATCAGTAACAAGCTGCTCCCCATCCCCTTCTTGCACCTCTGACACTGTAATTGCCATTGGCAGGGATTGCTATGTATAGAGTGCTTGGGGGTAATCAGTAACAAGCTGCTCCCCATCCCCTTCTTGCACCTCTGACACTGTAGCTGCCATTGGCAGGGATTGCTATGTATAGAGTGCTTGGGGGGTAATCAGTAACAAGCTGCTCCCCATCCCCTTCTTGCTCCTCTGATACTGTAGCTGCCATTGGCAGGGATTGCTATGTATAGAGTGCTTGGGGGGTAATCAGTAACAAGCTGCTCCCCATCCCCTTCTTGCACCTCTGACACTGTAGCTGCCATTGGCAGGGATTGCTATGTATAGAGTGCTTGGGGGGTAATCAGTAACAAGCTGCTCCCCATCCCCTTCTTGCTCCTCTGATACTGTAGCTGCCATTGGCAGGGATTGCTATGTATAGAGTGCTTGGGGGTAATCAGTAACAAGCTGCTCCCCATCCCCTTCTTGCACCTCTGACACTGTAGTTGCCATTGGCAGGGATTGCTATGTATAGAGTGCTTGGGGGTAATCAGTAACAAGCTGCTCCCCATCCCCTTCTTGCACCTCTGACACTGTAGCTGCCATTGGCAGGGATTGCTATGTATAGAGTGCTTGGGGGTAATCAGTAACAAGCTGCTCCCCATCCCCTTCTTACACCTCTGACACTGTAGTTGCCATTGGCAGGGATTGCTATGTATAGAGTGCTTGGGGGTAATCAGTAACAAGCTGCTCCCCATCCCCTTCTTGCACCTCTGACACTGTAGTTGCCATTGGCAGGGATTGCTATGTATAGAGTGCTTGGGGGTAATCAGTAACAAGCTGCTCCCCATCCCCTTCTTGCACCTCTGACACTGTAGTTGCCATTGGCAGGGATTGCTATGTATAGAGTGCTTGGGGGTAATCAGTAACAAGCTGCTCCCCGCCCCCTTCTTGCTCCTCTGACACTGTAGTTGCCATTGGCAGGGATTGCTATGTATAGAGTGCTTGGGGGTAATCAGTAACAAGCTGCTCCCCATCCCCTTCTTGTACCTCTGACACTGTAGTTGCCATTGGCAGGGATTGCTATGTATAGAGTGCTTGGGGGTAATCAGTAACAAGCTGCTCCCCATCCCCTTCTTGCACCTCTGACACTGTAGTTGCCATTGGCAGGGATTGCTATGTATAGAGGACTTGGGGGTAATCAGTAACAAGCTGCTCCCCATCCCCTTCTTGTACCTCTGACACTGTAGTTGCCTTTGGCAGGGATTGCTATGTATAGAGTGCTTGGGGGTAATCAGTAACAAGCTGTTCCCCATCCCCTTCTTGCTCCTCTGACACTGTAGTTGCCATTGGCAGGGATTGCTATGTATAGAGGACTTGGGGGTAATCAGTAACAAGCTGCTCCCCATCCCCTTCTTGTACCTCTGACACTGTAGTTGCCATTGGCAGGGATTGCTATGTATAGAGTGCTTGGGGGTAATCAGTAACAAGCTGCTCCCCATCCCCTTCTTGCACCTCTGACACTGTAGTTGCCATTGGCAGGGATTGCTATGTATAGAGGACTTGGGGGTAATCAGTAACAAGCTGCTCCCCATCCCCTTCTTGTACCTCTGACACTGTAGTTGCCTTTGGCAGGGATTGCTATGTATAGAGTGCTTGGGGGTAATCAGTAACAAGCTGTTCCCCATCCCCTTCTTGTACCTCTGACACTGTAGTTGCCATTGGCAGGGATTGCTATGTATAGAGTGCTTGGGGGTAATCAGTAACAAGCTGCTCCCCATCCCCTTCCTGCACCTCTGACACTGTAGTTGCCATTGGCAGGGATTGCTATGTATAGAGTGCTTGGGGGTAATCAGTAACAAGCTGCTTCCCATCCCCTTCTTGTACCTCTGACACTGTAGCTGCCATTGGCAGGGATTGCTATGTATAGAGTGCTTGGGGGTAATCAGTAACAAGCTGCTCCCCATCCCCTTCTTGTACCTCTGACACTGTAGTTGCCTTTGGCAGGGATTGCTATGTATAGAGTGCTTGGGGGTAATCAGTAACAAGCTGTTCCCCATCCCCTGCTTGTACCTCTGACACTGTGGTTGCCATTGGCAGGGATTGCTATGTATAGAGTGCTTGGGGGTAATCAGTAACAAGCTGTTCCCCATCCCCTGCTTGTACCTCTGACACTGTGGTTGCCATTGGCAGGGATTGCTATGTATAGAGTGCTTGGGGGTAATCAGTAACAAGCTGCTCCCCATCCCCTTCTTGCACCTCTGACACTGTAGTTGCCATTGGCAGGGATTGCTATGTATAGAGTGCTTGGGGGTAATCAGTAACAAGCTGCTCCCCATCCCCTTCTTGTACCTCTGACACTGTAGTTGCCTTTGGCAGGGATTGCTATGTATAGAGTGCTTGGAGGTAATCAGTAACAAGCTGTTCCCCATCCCCTTCCTGCTCCTCTGACACTGTAGTTGCCATTGGCAGGGATTGCTATGTATAGAGTGCTTGGGGGTAATCAGTAACATGCTGCTCCCCATCCCCCTCTTGCACCTCTGACACTGTAGTTGCCATTGGCAGGGATTGCTATGTATAGAGTGCTTGGGGGTAATCAGTAACAAGCTGTTCCCCATCCCCTTCTTGCTCCTCTGACACTGTAGTTACCATTGGCAGGGATTGCTATGTATAGAGTGCTTGGGGGTAATCAGTAACAAGCTGTTCCCCATCCCCTTCTTGCACCTCTGACACTGTAGTTACCATTGGCAGGGATTGCTATGTATAGAGTGCTTGGGGGTAATCAGTAACAAGCTGCTCCCCATCCCCTTCTTGCTCCTCTGACACTGTAGTTGCCATTGGCGGGGATTGCTATGTATAGAGTGCTTGGGGGTAATCAGTAACAAGCTGCTCCCCGTCCCCTTCTTGCACCTCTGACACTGTAGTTGCCATTGGCAGGGATTGCTATGTATAGAGTGCTTGGGGGGTAATCAGTAACAAGCTGCTCCCCATTCCCTTCTTGCTCCTCTGACACTGTAGTTGCCATTGGCAGGGATTGCTATGTATAGAGTGCTTGGGGGTAATCAGTAACAAGCTCCTCCCCCTCCCCTTCTTGCACCTCTGACACTGTAGTTGCCATTGGCAGGGATTGCTATGTATAGAGTGCTTGGGGGGTAATCAGTAACAAGCTGCTCCCCATTCCCTTCTTGCTCCTCTAACACTGTAGTTGCCATTGGCAGGGATTGCTATGTATAGAGTGCTTGGGGGTAATCAGTAACAAGCTGCTCCCCATCCCCTTCTTGCACCTCTGACACTGTAGTTGCCATTGGCAGTGATTGCTATGTATAGAGTGCTTGGGGGTAATCAGTAACAAGCTGCTCCCCACCCCCTTCTTGCTCCTCTGACACTGTAGTTGCCATTGGCAGGGATTGCTATGTATAGAGTGCTTGGGGGTAATCAGTAACAAGCTGCTCCCCACCCCCTTCTTGCTCCTCTGACACTGTAGTTGCCATTGGCAGGGATTGCTATGTATAGAGTGCTTGGGGGTAATCAGTAACAAGCTGCTCCCCACCCCCTTCTTGCTCCTCTGACACTGTAGTTGCCATTGGCAGGGATTGCTATGTATAGAGTGCTTGGGGGTAATCAGTAACAAGCTGCTCCCCATCCCCTTCTTGCTCCTCTGACACTGTAGCTGCCATTGGCAGGGATTGCTATGTATAGAGTGCTTGGGGGGTAATCAGTAACAAGCTGCTCCCCATCCCCTTCTTGCTCCTCTGACACTGTAGCTGCCATTGGCAGGGATTGCTATGTATAGAGTGCTTGGGGGGTAATCAGTAACAAGCTGCTCCCCACCCCCTTCTTGCTCCTCTGACACTGTAGTTGCCATTGGCAGGGATTGCTATGTATAGAGTGCTTGGGGGTAATCAGTAACAAGCTGCTCCCCATCCCCTTCTTGCTCCTCTGACACTGTAGCTGCCATTGGCAGGGATTGCTATGTATAGAGTGCTTGGGGGGTAATCAGTAACAAGCTGCTTCCCATCCCCTTCTTGCTCCTCTGACACTGTAGCTGCCATTGGCAGGGATTGCTATGTATAGAGTGCTTGGGGGTAATCAGTAACAAGCTGCTCCCCATCCCCTTCTTGCTCCTCTGACACTGTAGTTGCCATTGGCAGTGATTGCTATGTATAGAGTGCTTGGGGGTAATCAGTAACAAGCTGCTCCCCATCCCCTCTTGCTCCTCTGACACTGTAGTTGCCATTGGCAGGGATTGCTATGTATAGAGTGCTTGGGGGTAATCAGTAACAAGCTGCTCCCCATCCCCTTCTTGCTCCTCTGACACTGTAGTTGCCATTGGCAGGGATTGCTATGTATAGAGTGCTTGGGGGTAATCATTAACACACTGTCCCCATCCCCTTCTTGCACCTCTGACACTGTAGTTGCCATTGGCAGGGATTGCTATGTATAGAGTGCTTGGGGGGTAATCAGTAACAAGCTGCTTCCCATCCCCTTCTTGCACCTCTGACACTGTAGTTGCCATTGGCAGGGATTGCTATGTATAGAGTGCTTGGGGGTAATCAGTAACAAGCTGCTCCCCATCCCCTTCTTGCACCTCTGACACTGTAGTTGCCATTGGCAGGGATTGCTATGTATAGAGTGCTTGGGGGTAATCAGTAACAAGCTGTTCCCCATCCCCTTCTTGCACCTCTGACACTGTAGTTGCCATTGGCAGGGATTGCTATGTATAGAGTGCTTGGGGGGTAATCAGTAACAAGCTGTTCCCCATCCCCTTCTTGTACCTCTGACACTGTAGCTGCCATTGGCAGGGATTGCTATGTATAGAGTGCTTGGGGGTAATCAGTAACAAGCTGCTCCCCCTCCCCTTCTTGCACCTCTGACACTGTAGTGGCCATTGGCAGGGATTGCTATGTATAGAGTGCTTGGGGGTAATCAGTAACAAGCTCCTCCCCATCCCCCTCTTGTACCTCTGATACTGTAGTTGCCATTGGCAGTGATTGCTATGTATAGAGTGCTTGGGGGTAATCAGTAACAAGCTGCTCCCCATCCCCTTCTTGCACCTCTGACACTGTAGTTGCCATTGGCAGGGATTGCTATGTATAGAGTGCTTGGGGGTAATCATTAACACACTGCTCCCCATCCCCCTCTTGCACCTCTGACACTGTAGTTGCCATTGGCAGTGATTGCTATGTATAGAGTGCTTGGGGGTAATCAGTAACAAGCTGCTCCCCATCCCCTTCTTGTACCTCTGACACTGTAGTTGCCATTGGCAGGGATTGCTATGTATAGAGTGCTTGGGGGTAATCAGTAACAAGCTGCTCCCCATCCCCTTCCTGCACCTCTGACACTGTAGTTGCCATTGGCAGGGATTGCTATGTATAGAGTGCTTGGGGGTAATCAGTAACAAGCTGCTCCCCATCCCCTTCTTGCACCTCTGACACTGTAGTTGCCATTGGCAGGGATTGCTATGTATAGAGTGCTTGGGGGTAATCAGTAACAAGCTGCTCCCCATCCCCTTCTGGCACCTCTGACACTGTAGCTGCCATTGGCAGGGATTGCTATGTATAGAGTGCTTGGGGGTAATCAGTAACAAGCTGCTCCCCATCCCCTTCTTGCACCTCTGACACTGTAGTTGCCATTGGCAGGGATTGCTATGTATAGAGTGCTTGGGGGTAATCAGTAACAAGCTCCTCCCCCATTCCCTTCTTGCACCTCTGACACTGTAGTTGCCATTGGCAGGGATTGCTATGTATAGAGTGCTTGGGGGTAATCAGTAACAAGCTGCTCCCCATCCCCTTCTTGCTCCTCTGACACTGTAGTTGCCATTGGCAGTGATTGCTATGTATAGAGTGCTTGGGGGTAATCAGTAACAAGCTGCTCCCCATCCCCTCTTGCTCCTCTGACACTGTAGTTGCCATTGGCAGGGATTGCTATGTATAGAGTGCTTGGGGGTAATCAGTAACAAGCTGCTCCCCATCCCCTTCTTGCTCCTCTGACACTGTAGTTGCCATTGGCAGGGATTGCTATGTATAGAGTGCTTGGGGGTAATCATTAACACACTGTCCCCATCCCCTTCTTGCACCTCTGACACTGTAGTTGCCATTGGCAGGGATTGCTATGTATAGAGTGCTTGGGGGGTAATCAGTAACAAGCTGCTTCCCATCCCCTTCTTGCACCTCTGACACTGTAGTTGCCATTGGCAGGGATTGCTATGTATAGAGTGCTTGGGGGTAATCAGTAACAAGCTGCTCCCCATCCCCTTCTTGCACCTCTGACACTGTAGTTGCCATTGGCAGGGATTGCTATGTATAGAGTGCTTGGGGGTAATCAGTAACAAGCTGTTCCCCATCCCCTTCTTGCACCTCTGACACTGTAGTTGCCATTGGCAGGGATTGCTATGTATAGAGTGCTTGGGGGGTAATCAGTAACAAGCTGTTCCCCATCCCCTTCTTGTACCTCTGACACTGTAGCTGCCATTGGCAGGGATTGCTATGTATAGAGTGCTTGGGGGTAATCAGTAACAAGCTGCTCCCCATCCCCTTCTTGCACCTCTGACACTGTAGTGGCCATTGGCAGGGATTGCTATGTATAGAGTGCTTGGGGGTAATCAGTAACAAGCTCCTCCCCATCCCCCTCTTGTACCTCTGATACTGTAGTTGCCATTGGCAGTGATTGCTATGTATAGAGTGCTTGGGGGTAATCAGTAACAAGCTGCTCCCCATCCCCTTCTTGCACCTCTGACACTGTAGTTGCCATTGGCAGGGATTGCTATGTATAGAGTGCTTGGGGGTAATCATTAACACACTGCTCCCCATCCCCCTCTTGCACCTCTGACACTGTAGTTGCCATTGGCAGTGATTGCTATGTATAGAGTGCTTGGGGGTAATCAGTAACAAGCTGCTCCCCATCCCCTTCTTGTACCTCTGACACTGTAGTTGCCATTGGCAGGGATTGCTATGTATAGAGTGCTTGGGGGTAATCAGTAACAAGCTGCTCCCCATCCCCTTCCTGCACCTCTGACACTGTAGTTGCCATTGGCAGGGATTGCTATGTATAGAGTGCTTGGGGGTAATCAGTAACAAGCTGCTCCCCATCCCCTTCTTGCACCTCTGACACTGTAGTTGCCATTGGCAGGGATTGCTATGTATAGAGTGCTTGGGGGTAATCAGTAACAAGCTGCTCCCCATCCCCTTCTGGCACCTCTGACACTGTAGCTGCCATTGGCAGGGATTGCTATGTATAGAGTGCTTGGGGGTAATCAGTAACAAGCTGCTCCCCATCCCCTTCTTGCACCTCTGACACTGTAGTTGCCATTGGCAGGGATTGCTATGTATAGAGTGCTTGGGGGTAATCAGTAACAAGCTGCTCCCCATCCCCTTCTTGCACCTCTGACACTGTAGTTGCCATTGGCAGGGATTGCTATGTATAGAGTGCTTGGGGGTAATCAGTAACAAGCTGCTCCCCATCCCCTTCTTGCACCTCTGACACTGTAGTTGCCATTGGCAGGGATTGCTATGTATAGAGTGCTTGGGGGTAATCAGTAACAAACTGCTCCCCATCCCCTTCTTGCACCTCTGACACTGTAGTTGCCATTGGCAGGGATTGCTATGTATAGAGTGCTTGGGGGTAATCAGTAACAAGCTGCTCCCCATCCCCTTCTTGCACCTCTGACACTGTAGTTGCCATTGGCAGGGATTGCTATGTATAGAGTGCTTGGGGGTAATCAGTAACAAGCTGTTCCCCACCCCCTTCTTACACCTCTGACACTGTAGTTGCCATTGGCAGGGATTGCTATGTATTGAGTGCTTGGGGGTAATCAGTAACAAGCTGCTCCCCATCCCCTTCTTGCTCCTCTGACACTGTAGTTGCCATTGGCAGGGATTGCTATGTATAGAGTGCTTGGGGGGTAATCAGTAACAAGCTGCTCCCCGCCCCCTTCTTGTACCTCTGACACTGTAGCTGCCATTGGCAGGGATTGCTATGTATAGAGTGCTTGGGGGTAATCAGTAACAAGCTGCTCCCCATCCCCCTCTTGCACCTCTGACACTGTAGCTGCCATTGGCAGGGATTGCTATGTATAGAGTGCTTGGGGGTAATCAGTAACAAGCTGCTCCCCATCCCCTTCTTGCACCTCTGACACTGTAGTTGCCATTGGCAGGGATTGCTATGTATAGAGTGCTTGGGGGTAATCAGTAACAAGCTGCTCCCCACCCCCTTCTTGCACCTCTGACACTGTAGCTGCCATTGGCAGGGATTGCTATGTATAGAGTGCTTGGGGGTAATCAGTAACAAGCTGCTCCCCATCCCCTTCTTGCACCTCTGACACTGTAGTTGCCATTGGCAGGGATTGCTATGTATAGAGTGCTTGGGGGTAATCAGTAACAAGCTGCTCCCCATCCCCTTCTTGCACCTCTGACACTGTAGTTGCCATTGGCAGGGATTGCTATGTATAGAGTGCTTGGGGGTAATCAGTAACAAGCTGCTCCCCATCCCCTTCTTGCACCTCTGACACTGTAGTTGCCATTGGCAGGGATTGCTATGTATAGAGTGCTTGGGGGTAATCAGTAACAAGCTGCTCCCCAACCCCTTCTTGCTCCTCTGACACTGTAGTTGCCATTGGTAGGGATTGCTATGTATAGAGTGCTTGGGGGTAATCAGTAACAAGCTGCTCCCCATCCCCTTCTTGCACCTCTGACACTGTAGTTGCCATTGGCAGGGATTGCTATGTATAGAGTGCTTGGGGGTAATCAGTAACAAGCTGCTCCCCAACCCCTTCTTGCTCCTCTGACACTGTAGTTGCCATTGGTAGGGATTGCTATGTATAGAGTGCTTGGGGGTAATCAGTAACAAGCTGCTCCCCATCCCCTTCTTGCACCTCTGACACTGTAGTTGCCATTGGCAGGGATTGCTATGTATAGAGTGCTTGGGGGTAATCAGTAACAAGCTGCTCCCCATCCCCTTCTTGCACCTCTGACACTGTAGTTGCCATTGGCAGGGATTGCTATGTATAGAGTGCTTGGGGGTAATCAGTAACAAGCTGCTCCCCATCCCCCTCTTGCACCTCTGACACTGTAGCTGCCATTGGCAGGGATTGCTATGTATAGAGTGCTTGGGGGTAATCAGTAACAAGCTGCTCCCCAACCCCTTCTTGCTCCTCTGACACTGTAGTTGCCATTGGTAGGGATTGCTATGTATAGAGTGCTTGGGGGTAATCAGTAACAAGCTGCTCCCCATCCCCTTCTTGCACCTCTGACACTGTAGTTGCCATTGGCAGGGATTGCTATGTATAGAGTGCTTGGGGGTAATCAGTAACAAGCTGCTCCCCATCCCCTTCTTGCACCTCTGACACTGTAGTTGCCATTGGCAGGGATTGCTATGTATAGAGTGCTTGGGGGTAATCAGTAACAAGCTGCTCCCCATCCCCTTCTTGCACCTCTGACACTGTAGTTGCCATTGGCAGGGATTGCTATGTATAGAGTGCTTGGGGGTAATCAGTAACAAGCTGTTCCCCATCCCCTTCTTGCACCTCTGACACTGTAGTTGCCATTGGCAGGGATTGCTATGTATAGAGTGCTTGGGGGTAATCAGTAACACACTGCTCTCCATCCCCTTCTTGTACCTCTGACACTGTAGTTGCCATTGGCAGGGATTGCTATGTATAGAGTGCTTGGGGGTAATCAGTAACAAGCTGCTCCCCATCCCCTTCTTGCACCTCTGACACTGTAGTTGCCATTGGCAGGGATTGCTATGTATAGAGTGCTTGGGGGTAATCAGTAACAAGCTGCTCCCCATCCCCTCCTTGCACCTCTGACACTGTAGGTGCCATTGGCAGGGATTGCTATGTATAGAGTGCTTGGGGGTAATCAGTAACAAGCTGCTCCCCATCCCCTTCTTGCTCCTCTGACACTGTAGTTGCCATTGGCAGGGATTGCTATGTATAGAGTGCTTGGGGGTAATCAGTAACAAGCTCCTCCCATCCCCTTCTTGTACCTCTGACACTGTAGTTGCCATTGGCAGGGATTGCTATGTATAGAGTGCTTGGGGGTAATCAGTAACACACTGCTCCCCATCCCCCTCTTGCACCTCTGACACTGTAGGTGCCATTGGCAGGGATTGCTATGTATAGAGTGCTTGGGGGTAATCAGTAACAAGCTGCTCCCCATCCCCTTCTTGCACCTCTGACACTGTAGTTGCCATTGGCAGGGATTGCTATGTATAGAGTGCTTGGGGGTAATCAGTAACAAGCTGCTCCCCATCCCCTTCTTGTACCTCTGACACTGTAGTTGCCATTGGCAGGGATTGCTATGTATAGAGTGCTTGGGGGTAATCAGTAACAAGCTGCTCCCCATCCCCTTCTTGCACCTCTGACACTGTAGTTGCCATTGGCAGGGATTGCTATGTATAGAGTGCTTGGGGGTAATCAGTAACAAGCTGCTCCCCATCCCCTTCTTGTACCTCTGACACTGTAGTTGCCATTGGCAGGGATTGCTATGTATAGAGTGCTTGGGGGTAATCAGTAACAAGCTGCTCCCCATCCCCTTCTTGTACCTCTGACACTGTAGTTGCCATTGGCAGGGATTGCTATGTATAGAGTGCTTGGGGGTAATCAGTAACAAGCTGTTCCCCATCCCCTTCTTGCTCCTCTGACACTGTAGTTGCCATTGGCAGGGATTGCTATGTATAGAGTGCTTGGGGGTAATCAGTAACACGCTGCTCCCCATCCCCTTCTTGCTCCTCTGACACTGTAGTTGCCATTGGCAGGGATTGCTATGTATAGAGTGCTTGGGGGTAATCAGTAACAAGCTGCTCTCCATCCCCTTCTTGTACCTCTGACACTGTAGTTGCCATTGGCAGGGATTGCTATGTATAGAGTGCTTGGGGGTAATCAGTAACAAGCTGTTCCCCATCCTCTTCTTGCTCCTCTGACACTGTAGTTGCCATTGGCAGGGATTGCTATGTATAGAGTGCTTGGGGGTAATCAGTAACAAGCTGCTCCCCATCCCCTTCTTGCACCTCTGACACTGTAGCTGCCATTGGCAGGGATTGCTATGTATAGAGTGCTTGGGGGTAATCAGTAACAAGCTGCTCCCCATCCCCTTCTTGCTCCTCTGACACTGTAGTTGCCATTGGCAGGGATTGCTATGTATAGAGTGCTTGGGGGTAATCAGTAACAAGCTGCTCCCCATCCCCCTCTTGCACCTCTGACACTGTAGTTGCCATTGGCAGGGATTGCTATGTATAGAGTGCTTGGGGGTAATCAGTAACAAGCTGTTCCCCATTCCCTTCTTGCACCTCTGACACTGTAGTTGCCATTGGCAGGGATTGCTATGTATAGAGTGCTTGGGGGTAATCAGTAACAAGCTGCTCCCCATCCCCTTCTTGCACCTCTGACACTGTAGCTGCCATTGGCAGGGATTGCTATGTATAGAGTGCTTGGGGGTAATCAGTAACAAGCTGCTCCCCACCCCCTTCTTGCTCCTCTGACACTGTAGTTGCCATTGGCAGGGATTGCTATGTATAGAGTGCTTGGGGGTAATCAGTAACAAGCTGTTCCCCATCCCCTTCTTGTACCTCTGACACTGTAGTTGCCATTGGCAGGGATTGCTATGTATAGAGTGCTTGGGGGTAATCAGTAACAAGCTGCTCCCCATCCCCTTCTTGCTCCTCTGACACTGTAGTTGCCATTGGCAGGGATTGCTATGTATAGAGTGCTTGGGGGTAATCAGTAACAAGCTGCTCCCCATCCCCTTCTTGCACCTCTGACACTGTAGCTGCCATTGGCAGGGATTGCTATGTATAGAGTGCTTGGGGGTAATCAGTAACAAGCTGCTCCCCATCCCCTTCTTGCTCCTCTGACACTGTAGTTGCCATTGGCAGGGATTGCTATGTATAGAGTGCTTGGGGGTAATCAGTAACAAGCTCCTCCCATCCCCTTCTTGTACCTCTGACACTGTAGTTGCCATTGGCAGGGATTGCTATGTATAGAGTGCTTGGGGGTAATCAGTAACACACTGCTCCCCATCCCCCTCTTGCACCTCTGACACTGTAGGTGCCATTGGCAGGGATTGCTATGTATAGAGTGCTTGGGGGTAATCAGTAACAAGCTGCTCCCCATCCCCTTCTTGCACCTCTGACACTGTAGTTGCCATTGGCAGGGATTGCTATGTATAGAGTGCTTGGGGGTAATCAGTAACAAGCTGCTCCCCATCCCCTTCTTGTACCTCTGACACTGTAGTTGCCATTGGCAGGGATTGCTATGTATAGAGTGCTTGGGGGTAATCAGTAACAAGCTGCTCCCCATCCCCTTCTTGCACCTCTGACACTGTAGTTGCCATTGGCAGGGATTGCTATGTATAGAGTGCTTGGGGGTAATCAGTAACAAGCTGCTCCCCATCCCCTTCTTGTACCTCTGACACTGTAGTTGCCATTGGCAGGGATTGCTATGTATAGAGTGCTTGGGGGTAATCAGTAACAAGCTGCTCCCCATCCCCTTCTTGTACCTCTGACACTGTAGTTGCCATTGGCAGGGATTGCTATGTATAGAGTGCTTGGGGGTAATCAGTAACAAGCTGTTCCCCATCCCCTTCTTGCTCCTCTGACACTGTAGTTGCCATTGGCAGGGATTGCTATGTATAGAGTGCTTGGGGGTAATCAGTAACACGCTGCTCCCCATCCCCTTCTTGCTCCTCTGACACTGTAGTTGCCATTGGCAGGGATTGCTATGTATAGAGTGCTTGGGGGTAATCAGTAACAAGCTGCTCTCCATCCCCTTCTTGTACCTCTGACACTGTAGTTGCCATTGGCAGGGATTGCTATGTATAGAGTGCTTGGGGGTAATCAGTAACAAGCTGTTCCCCATCCTCTTCTTGCTCCTCTGACACTGTAGTTGCCATTGGCAGGGATTGCTATGTATAGAGTGCTTGGGGGTAATCAGTAACAAGCTGCTCCCCATCCCCTTCTTGCACCTCTGACACTGTAGCTGCCATTGGCAGGGATTGCTATGTATAGAGTGCTTGGGGGTAATCAGTAACAAGCTGCTCCCCATCCCCTTCTTGCTCCTCTGACACTGTAGTTGCCATTGGCAGGGATTGCTATGTATAGAGTGCTTGGGGGTAATCAGTAACAAGCTGCTCCCCATCCCCCTCTTGCACCTCTGACACTGTAGTTGCCATTGGCAGGGATTGCTATGTATAGAGTGCTTGGGGGTAATCAGTAACAAGCTGTTCCCCATTCCCTTCTTGCACCTCTGACACTGTAGTTGCCATTGGCAGGGATTGCTATGTATAGAGTGCTTGGGGGTAATCAGTAACAAGCTGCTCCCCATCCCCTTCTTGCACCTCTGACACTGTAGCTGCCATTGGCAGGGATTGCTATGTATAGAGTGCTTGGGGGTAATCAGTAACAAGCTGCTCCCCACCCCCTTCTTGCTCCTCTGACACTGTAGTTGCCATTGGCAGGGATTGCTATGTATAGAGTGCTTGGGGGTAATCAGTAACAAGCTGTTCCCCATCCCCTTCTTGTACCTCTGACACTGTAGTTGCCATTGGCAGGGATTGCTATGTATAGAGTGCTTGGGGGTAATCAGTAACAAGCTGCTCCCCATCCCCTTCTTGCTCCTCTGACACTGTAGTTGCCATTGGCAGGGATTGCTATGTATAGAGTGCTTGGGGGTAATCAGTAACAAGCTGCTCCCCATCCCCTTCTTGCACCTCTGACACTGTAGCTGCCATTGGCAGGGATTGCTATGTATAGAGTGCTTGGGGGTAATCAGTAACAAGCTGCTCCCCACCCCCTTCTTGCTCCTCTGACACTGTAGTTGCCATTGGCAGGGATTGCTATGTATAGAGTGCTTGGGGGTAATCAGTAACAAGCTGTTCCCCATCCCCTTCTTGTACCTCTGACACTGTAGTTGCCATTGGCAGGGATTGCTATGTATAGAGTGCTTGGGGGTAATCAGTAACAAGCTGCTCCCCATCCCCCTCTTGCACCTCTGACACTGTAGTTGCCTTTGGCAGGGATTGCTATGTATAGAGTGCTTGGGGGTAATCAGTAACAAGCTGCTCCCCATCCCCTTCTTGCACCTCTGACACTGTAGTTGCCATTGGGAGGGATTGCTATGTATAGAGTGCTTGGGGGTAATCAGTAACAAGCTGCTCCCCATCCCCCTCTTGCACCTCTGACACTGTAGTTGCCTTTGGCAGGGATTGCTATGTATAGAGTGCTTGGGGGTAATCAGTAACAAGCTGCTCCCCATCCCCTTCTTGCACCTCTGACACTGTAGTTGCCATTGGCAGGGATTGCTATGTATAGAGTGCTTGGGGGTAATCAGTAACAAGCTGCTCCCCATCCCCTTCTTGCACCTCTGACACTGTAGTTGCCATTGGCAGGGATTGCTATGTATAGAGTGCTTGGGGGTAATCAGTAACAAGCTGCTCCCCATCCCCTTCTTGCTCCTCTGACACTGTAGTTGCCATTGGCAGGGATTGCTATGTATAGAGTGCTTGGGGGTAATCAGTAACAAGCTGCTCCCCATCCCCTTCTTGCACCTCTGACACTGTAGTTGCCATTGGCAGGGATTGCTATGTATAGAGTGCTTGGGGGTAATCAGTAACAAGCTGCTCCCCATCCCCTTCTTGCACCTCTGACACTGTAGTTGCCATTGGCAGGGATTGCTATGTATAGAGTGCTTGGGGGTAATCAGTAACAAGCTGCTCCCCATCCCCTTCTTGCTCCTCTGACACTGTAGTTGCCATTGGCAGGGATTGCTATGTATAGAGTGCTTGGGGGTAATCAGTAACAAGCTGCTCCCCATCCCCTTCTTGCACCTCTGACACTGTAGTTGCCATTGGCAGGGATTGCTATGTATAGAGTGCTTGGGGGTAATCAGTAACAAGCTGCTCCCCATCCCCTCCTTGCACCTCTGACACTGTAGTTGCCATTGGCAGGGATTGCTATGTATAGAGTGCTTGGGGGTAATCAGTAACAAGCTGCTCCCCATCCCCTTCTTGCACCTCTGACACTGTAGCTGCCATTGGCAGGGATTGCTATGTATAGAGTGCTTGGAGGTAATCAGTAACAAGCTGCTCCCCATCCCCTTCTTGCACCTCTCACACTGTAGTTGCCATTGGCAGGGATTGCTATGTATAGAGTGCTTGGGGGTAATCAGTAACAAGCTGCTCCCCATCCCCTTCTTGTACCTCTGACACTGTAGTTGCCATTGGCAGGGATTGCTATGTATAGAGTGCTTGGGGGTAATCAGTAACAAGCTGCTCTCCATCCCCTTCTTGCACCTCTGACACTGTAGTTGCCATTGGCAGGGATTGCTATGTATAGAGTGCTTGGGGGTAATCAGTAACAAGCTGCTCCCCATCCCCTTCTTGTACCTCTGACACTGTAGTTGCCATTGGCAGGGATTGCTATGTATAGAGTGCTTGGGGGTAATCAGTAACAAGCTGCTCCCCATCCCCTTCTTGCACCTCTGACACTGTAGCTGCCATTGGCAGGGATTGCTATGTATAGAGTGCTTGGGGGTAATCAGTAACAAGCTGTTCCCCCATCCCCTTCTTGCTCCTCTGACACTGTAGTTGCCATTGGCAGGGATTGCTATGTATAGAGTGCTTGGGGGTAATCAGTAACAAGCTGCTCCCCATCCCCTTCTTGTACCTCTGACACTGTAGTTGCCATTGGCAGGGATTGCTATGTATAGAGTGCTTGGGGGTAATCAGTAACAAGCTGTTCCCCATTCCCTTCTTGCACCTCTGACACTGTAGTTGCCATTGGCAGGGATTGCTATGTATAGAGTGCTTGGGGGTAATCAGTAACAAGCTGCTCCCTATCCCCTTCTTGCACCTCTGACACTGTAGCTGCCATTGGCAGGGATTGCTATGTATAGAGTGCTTGGGGGTAATCAGTAACAAGCTGCTCCCCACCCCCTTCTTGCTCCTCTGACACTGTAGTTGCCATTGGCAGGGATTGCTATGTATAGAGTGCTTGGGGGTAATCAGTAACAAGCTGTTCCCCATCCCCTTCTTGTACCTCTGACACTGTAGTTGCCATTGGCAGGGATTGCTATGTATAGAGTGCTTGGGGGTAATCAGTAACAAGCTGCTCCCCATCCCCTTCTTGCTCCTCTGACACTGTAGTTGCCATTGGCAGGGATTGCTATGTATAGAGTGCTTGGGGGTAATCAGTAACAAGCTGCTCCCCATCCCCTTCTTGCACCTCTGACACTGTAGCTGCCATTGGCAGGGATTGCTATGTATAGAGTGCTTGGGGGTAATCAGTAACAAGCTGCTCCCCACCCCCTTCTTGCTCCTCTGACACTGTAGTTGCCATTGGCAGGGATTGCTATGTATAGAGTGCTTGGGGGTAATCAGTAACAAGCTGTTCCCCATCCCCTTCTTGTACCTCTGACACTGTAGTTGCCATTGGCAGGGATTGCTATGTATAGAGTGCTTGGGGGTAATCAGTAACAAGCTGCTCCCCATCCCCCTCTTGCACCTCTGACACTGTAGTTGCCTTTGGCAGGGATTGCTATGTATAGAGTGCTTGGGGGTAATCAGTAACAAGCTGCTCCCCATCCCCTTCTTGCACCTCTGACACTGTAGTTGCCATTGGGAGGGATTGCTATGTATAGAGTGCTTGGGGGTAATCAGTAACAAGCTGCTCCCCATCCCCCTCTTGCACCTCTGACACTGTAGTTGCCTTTGGCAGGGATTGCTATGTATAGAGTGCTTGGGGGTAATCAGTAACAAGCTGCTCCCCATCCCCTTCTTGCACCTCTGACACTGTAGTTGCCATTGGCAGGGATTGCTATGTATAGAGTGCTTGGGGGTAATCAGTAACAAGCTGCTCCCCATCCCCTTCTTGCACCTCTGACACTGTAGTTGCCATTGGCAGGGATTGCTATGTATAGAGTGCTTGGGGGTAATCAGTAACAAGCTGCTCCCCATCCCCTTCTTGCTCCTCTGACACTGTAGTTGCCATTGGCAGGGATTGCTATGTATAGAGTGCTTGGGGGTAATCAGTAACAAGCTGCTCCCCATCCCCTTCTTGCACCTCTGACACTGTAGTTGCCATTGGCAGGGATTGCTATGTATAGAGTGCTTGGGGGTAATCAGTAACAAGCTGCTCCCCATCCCCTTCTTGCACCTCTGACACTGTAGTTGCCATTGGCAGGGATTGCTATGTATAGAGTGCTTGGGGGTAATCAGTAACAAGCTGCTCCCCATCCCCTTCTTGCACCTCTGACACTGTAGCTGCCATTGGCAGGGATTGCTATGTATAGAGTGCTTGGGGGTAATCAGTAACAAGCTGTTCCCCCATCCCCTTCTTGCTCCTCTGACACTGTAGTTGCCATTGGCAGGGATTGCTATGTATAGAGTGCTTGGGGGTAATCAGTAACAAGCTGCTCCCCATCCCCTTCTTGTACCTCTGACACTGTAGTTGCCATTGGCAGGGATTGCTATGTATAGAGTGCTTGGGGGTAATCAGTAACAAGCTGTTCCCCATTCCCTTCTTGCACCTCTGACACTGTAGTTGCCATTGGCAGGGATTGCTATGTATAGAGTGCTTGGGGGTAATCAGTAACAAGCTGCTCCCTATCCCCTTCTTGCACCTCTGACACTGTAGCTGCCATTGGCAGGGATTGCTATGTATAGAGTGCTTGGGGGTAATCAGTAACAAGCTGCTCCCCACCCCCTTCTTGCTCCTCTGACACTGTAGTTGCCATTGGCAGGGATTGCTATGTATAGAGTGCTTGGGGGTAATCAGTAACAAGCTGTTCCCCATCCCCTTCTTGTACCTCTGACACTGTAGTTGCCATTGGCAGGGATTGCTATGTATAGAGTGCTTGGGGGTAATCAGTAACAAGCTGCTCCCCATCCCCTTCTTGCTCCTCTGACACTGTAGTTGCCATTGGCAGGGATTGCTATGTATAGAGTGCTTGGGGGTAATCAGTAACAAGCTGCTCCCCATCCCCTTCTTGCACCTCTGACACTGTAGCTGCCATTGGCAGGGATTGCTATGTATAGAGTGCTTGGGGGTAATCAGTAACAAGCTGCTCCCCACCCCCTTCTTGCTCCTCTGACACTGTAGTTGCCATTGGCAGGGATTGCTATGTATAGAGTGCTTGGGGGTAATCAGTAACAAGCTGTTCCCCATCCCCTTCTTGTACCTCTGACACTGTAGTTGCCATTGGCAGGGATTGCTATGTATAGAGTGCTTGGGGGTAATCAGTAACAAGCTGCTCCCCATCCCCCTCTTGCACCTCTGACACTGTAGTTGCCTTTGGCAGGGATTGCTATGTATAGAGTGCTTGGGGGTAATCAGTAACAAGCTGCTCCCCATCCCCTTCTTGCACCTCTGACACTGTAGTTGCCATTGGGAGGGATTGCTATGTATAGAGTGCTTGGGGGTAATCAGTAACAAGCTGCTCCCCATCCCCCTCTTGCACCTCTGACACTGTAGTTGCCTTTGGCAGGGATTGCTATGTATAGAGTGCTTGGGGGTAATCAGTAACAAGCTGCTCCCCATCCCCTTCTTGCACCTCTGACACTGTAGTTGCCATTGGCAGGGATTGCTATGTATAGAGTGCTTGGGGGTAATCAGTAACAAGCTGCTCCCCATCCCCTTCTTGCACCTCTGACACTGTAGTTGCCATTGGCAGGGATTGCTATGTATAGAGTGCTTGGGGGTAATCAGTAACAAGCTGCTCCCCATCCCCTTCTTGCTCCTCTGACACTGTAGTTGCCATTGGCAGGGATTGCTATGTATAGAGTGCTTGGGGGTAATCAGTAACAAGCTGCTCCCCATCCCCTTCTTGCACCTCTGACACTGTAGTTGCCATTGGCAGGGATTGCTATGTATAGAGTGCTTGGGGGTAATCAGTAACAAGCTGCTCCCCATCCCCTTCTTGCACCTCTGACACTGTAGTTGCCATTGGCAGGGATTGCTATGTATAGAGTGCTTGGGGGTAATCAGTAACAAGCTGCTCCCCATCCCCTTCTTGCTCCTCTGACACTGTAGTTGCCATTGGCAGGGATTGCTATGTATAGAGTGCTTGGGGGTAATCAGTAACAAGCTGCTCCCCATCCCCTTCTTGCACCTCTGACACTGTAGTTGCCATTGGCAGGGATTGCTATGTATAGAGTGCTTGGGGGTAATCAGTAACAAGCTGCTCCCCATCCCCTCCTTGCACCTCTGACACTGTAGTTGCCATTGGCAGGGATTGCTCTGTATAGAGTGCTTGGGGGTAATCAGTAACAAGCTGCTCCCCATCCCCTTCTTGCACCTCTGACACTGTAGCTGCCATTGGCAGGGATTGCTATGTATAGAGTGCTTGGAGGTAATCAGTAACAAGCTGCTCCCCATCCCCTTCTTGCACCTCTCACACTGTAGTTGCCATTGGCAGGGATTGCTATGTATAGAGTGCTTGGGGGTAATCAGTAACAAGCTGCTCCCCATCCCCTTCTTGTACCTCTGACACTGTAGTTGCCATTGGCAGGGATTGCTATGTATAGAGTGCTTGGGGGTAATCAGTAACAAGCTGCTCTCCATCCCCTTCTTGCACCTCTGACACTGTAGTTGCCATTGGCAGGGATTGCTATGTATAGAGTGCTTGGGGGTAATCAGTAACAAGCTGCTCCCCATCCCCTTCTTGTACCTCTGACACTGTAGTTGCCATTGGCAGGGATTGCTATGTATAGAGTGCTTGGGGGTAATCAGTAACAAGCTGCTCCCCATCCCCTTCTTGCACCTCTGACACTGTAGCTGCCATTGGCAGGGATTGCTATGTATAGAGTGCTTGGGGGTAATCAGTAACAAGCTGTTCCCCCATCCCCTTCTTGCTCCTCTGACACTGTAGTTGCCATTGGCAGGGATTGCTATGTATAGAGTGCTTGGGGGTAATCAGTAACACGCTGCTCCCCATCCCCTTCTTGCACCTCTGACACTGTAGTTGCCATTGGCAGGGATTGCTATGTATAGAGTGCTTGGGGGTAATCTGTAACAAGCTGCTCCCCATCCCCTTCTTGTACCTCTGACACTGTAGTTGCCATTGGCAGGGATTGCTATGTATAGAGTGCTTGGGGGTAATCAGTAACAAGCTGCTCCCCATCCCCTTCTTGTACCTCTGACACTGTAGTTGCCATTGGCAGGGATTGCTATGTATAGAGTGCTTGGGGGTAATCAGTAACAAGCTGTTCCCCATTCCCTTCTTGCACCTCTGACACTGTAGTTGCCATTGGCAGGGATTGCTATGTATAGAGTGCTTGGGGGTAATCAGTAACAAGCTGCTCCCCATCCCCTTCTTGCACCTCTGACACTGTAGCTGCCATTGGCAGGGATTGCTATGTATAGAGTGCTTGGGGGTAATCAGTAACAAGCTGCTCCCCACCCCCTTCTTGCTCCTCTGACACTGTAGTTGCCATTGGCAGGGATTGCTATGTATAGAGTGCTTGGGGGTAATCAGTAACAAGCTGTTCCCCATCCCCTTCTTGTACCTCTGACACTGTAGTTGCCATTGGCAGGGATTGCTATGTATAGAGTGCTTGGGGGTAATCAGTAACAAGCTGCTCCCCATCCCCTTCTTGCTCCTCTGACACTGTAGTTGCCATTGGCAGGGATTGCTATGTATAGAGTGCTTGGGGGTAATCAGTAACAAGCTGCTCCCCATCCCCTTCTTGCACCTCTGACACTGTAGCTGCCATTGGCAGGGATTGCTATGTATAGAGTGCTTGGGGGTAATCAGTAACAAGCTGCTCCCCACCCCCTTCTTGCTCCTCTGACACTGTAGTTGCCATTGGCAGGGATTGCTATGTATAGAGTGCTTGGGGGTAATCAGTAACAAGCTGTTCCCCATCCCCTTCTTGTACCTCTGACACTGTAGTTGCCATTGGCAGGGATTGCTATGTATAGAGTGCTTGGGGGTAATCAGTAACAAGCTGCTCCCCATCCCCCTCTTGCACCTCTGACACTGTAGTTGCCTTTGGCAGGGATTGCTATGTATAGAGTGCTTGGGGGTAATCAGTAACAAGCTGCTCCCCATCCCCTTCTTGCACCTCTGACACTGTAGTTGCCATTGGGAGGGATTGCTATGTATAGAGTGCTTGGGGGTAATCAGTAACAAGCTGCTCCCCATCCCCCTCTTGCACCTCTGACACTGTAGTTGCCTTTGGCAGGGATTGCTATGTATAGAGTGCTTGGGGGTAATCAGTAACAAGCTGCTCCCCATCCCCTTCTTGCACCTCTGACACTGTAGTTGCCATTGGCAGGGATTGCTATGTATAGAGTGCTTGGGGGTAATCAGTAACAAGCTGCTCCCCATCCCCTTCTTGCACCTCTGACACTGTAGTTGCCATTGGCAGGGATTGCTATGTATAGAGTGCTTGGGGGTAATCAGTAACAAGCTGCTCCCCATCCCCTTCTTGCTCCTCTGACACTGTAGTTGCCATTGGCAGGGATTGCTATGTATAGAGTGCTTGGGGGTAATCAGTAACAAGCTGCTCCCCATCCCCTTCTTGCACCTCTGACACTGTAGTTGCCATTGGCAGGGATTGCTATGTATAGAGTGCTTGGGGGTAATCAGTAACAAGCTGCTCCCCATCCCCTTCTTGCACCTCTGACACTGTAGTTGCCATTGGCAGGGATTGCTATGTATAGAGTGCTTGGGGGTAATCAGTAACAAGCTGCTCCCCATCCCCTTCTTGCTCCTCTGACACTGTAGTTGCCATTGGCAGGGATTGCTATGTATAGAGTGCTTGGGGGTAATCAGTAACAAGCTGCTCCCCATCCCCTTCTTGCACCTCTGACACTGTAGTTGCCATTGGCAGGGATTGCTATGTATAGAGTGCTTGGGGGTAATCAGTAACAAGCTGCTCCCCATCCCCTTCTTGCACCTCTGACACTGTAGTTGCCATTGGCAGGGATTGCTATGTATAGAGTGCTTGGGGGTAATCAGTAACAAGCTGCTCCCCATCCCCTTCTTGCACCTCTGACACTGTAGTTGCCATTGGCAGGGATTTCTATGTATAGAGTGCTTGGGGGTAATCAGTAACAAGCTGCTCCCCATCCCCTTCTTGCTCCTCTGACACTGTAGTTGCCATTGGCAGGGATTGCTATGTATAGAGTGCTTGGGGGTAATCAGTAACAAGCTGCTCCCCATCCCCTTCTTGCACCTCTGACACTGTAGTTGCCATTGGCAGGGATTGCTATGTATAGAGTGCTTGGGGGTAATCAGTAACAAGCTGCTCCCCATTCCCTTCTTGCACCTCTGACACTGTAGTTGCCATTGGCAGGGATTGCTATGTATAGAGTGCTTGGGGGGTAATCAGTAACAAGCTGTTCCCCATTCCCTTCTTGCACCTCTGACACTGTAGTTGCCATTGGCAGGGATTGCTATGTATAGAGTGCTTGGGGGTAATCAGTAACAAGCTGCTCCCCATCCCCTTCTTGCTCCTCTGACACTGTAGTTGCCATTGGCAGGGATTGCTATGTATAGAGTGCTTGGGGGTAATCAGTAACAAGCTGCTCCCCATCCCCTTCTTGTACCTCTGACACTGTAGCTGCCATTGGCAGGGATTTCTATGTATAGAGTGCTTGGGGGTAATCAGTAACAAGCTGCTCCCCATCCCCTTCTTGCTCCTCTGACACTGTAGTTGCCATTGGCAGGGATTGCTATGTATAGAGTGCTTGGGGGTAATCAGTAACAAGCTGCTCCCCATTCCCTTCTTGCACCTCTGACACTGTAGTTGCCATTGGCAGGGATTGCTATGTATAGAGTGCTTGGGGGGTAATCAGTAACAAGCTGTTCCCCATTCCCTTCTTGCACCTCTGACACTGTAGTTGCCATTGGCAGGGATTGCTATGTATAGAGTGCTTGGGGGTAATCAGTAACAAGCTGCTCCCCATCCCCTTCTTGCTCCTCTGACACTGTAGTTGCCATTGGCAGGGATTGCTATGTATAGAGTGCTTGGGGGTAATCAGTAACAAGCTGCTCCCCATCCCCTTCTTGTACCTCTGACACTGTAGCTGCCATTGGCAGGGATTGCTATGTATAGAGTGCTTGGGGGTAATCAGTAACAAGCTGCTCCCCATCCCCTTCTTGTACCTCTGACACTGTAGTTGCCATTGGCAGGGATTGCTATGTATAGAGTGCTTGGGGGTAATCAGTAACAAGCTGTTCCCCATCCCCTTCTTGTACCTCTGACACTGTAGCTGCCATTGGCAGGGATTGCTATGTATAGAGTGCTTGGGGGTAATCAGTAACAAGCTGCTCCCCATCCCCTTCTTGCTCCTCTGACACTGTAGTTGCCATTGGCAGGGATTGCTATGTATAGAGTGCTTGGGGGTAATCAGTAACAAGCTGCTCCCCATCCCCGTCTTGCTCCTCTGACACTGTAGTTGCCATTGGCAGGGATTGCTATGTACAGAGTGCTTGGGGGTAATCAGTAACAAGCTGCTCCCCATCCCCTTCTTGCACCTCTGACACTGTAGCTGCCATTGGCAGGGATTGCTATGTATAGAGTGCTTGGGGGTAATCAGTAACAAGCTGCTCCCCATCCCCTCCTTGCACCTCTGACACTGTAGTTGCCATTGGCAGGGATTGCTATGTATAGAGTGCTTGGGGGTAATCAGTAACAAGCTGCTCCCCATCCCCTTCTTGCTCCTCTGACACTGTAGTTGCCATTGGCAGGGATTGCTATGTATAGAGTGCTTGGGGGTAATCAGTAACAAGCTGTTCCCCATCCCCTTCTTGCACCTCTGACACTGTAGTTGCCATTGGCAGGGATTGCTATGTATAGAGTGCTTGGGGGTAATCAGTAACAAGCTGCTCCCCATCCTCTTCTTGCACCTCTGACACTGTAGTTGCCATTGGCAGGGATTGCTATGTATAGAGTGCTTGGGGGTAATCAGTAACAAGCTGCTCCCCATCCCCTTCTTGTACCTCTGACACTGTAGTTGCCATTGGCAGGGATTGCTATGTATAGAGTGCTTGGGGGTAATCAGTAACAAGCTGCTCCCCATCCCCTTCTTGCACCTCTGACACTGTAGTTGCCATTGGCAGGGATTGCTATGTATAGAGTGCTTGGGGGTAATCAGTAACAAGCTGCTCCCCATCCCCTTCTTGCACCTCTGACACTGTAGTTGCCATTGGCAGGGATTGCTATGTATAGAGTGCTTGGAGGTAATCAGTAACAAGCTGCTCCCCACCCCCTTCTTGCTCCTCTGACACTGTAGTTGCCATTGGCAGGGATTGCTATGTATAGAGTGCTTGGGGGTAATCAGTAACAAGCTGCTCCCCATCCCCTTCTTGCTCCTCTGACACTGTAGTTGCCATTGGCAGGGATTGCTATGTATAGAGTGCTTGGGGGTAATCAGTAACAAGCTGCTCCCCATCCCCGTCTTGCTCCTCTGACACTGTAGTTGCCATTGGCAGGGATTGCTATGTATAGAGTGCTTGGGGGTAATCAGTAACAAGCTGCTCCCCATCCCCTTCTTGCACCTCTGACACTGTAGCTGCCATTGGCAGGGATTGCTATGTATAGAGTGCTTGGGGGTAATCAGTAACAAGCTGCTCCCCATCCCCTCCTTGCACCTCTGACACTGTAGTTGCCATTGGCAGGGATTGCTATGTATAGAGTGCTTGGGGGTAATCAGTAACAAGCTGCTCCCCATCCCCTTCTTGCTCCTCTGACACTGTAGTTGCCATTGGCAGGGATTGCTATGTATAGAGTGCTTGGGGGTAATCAGTAACAAGCTGTTCCCCATCCCCTTCTTGCACCTCTGACACTGTAGTTGCCATTGGCAGGGATTGCTATGTATAGAGTGCTTGGGGGTAATCAGTAACAAGCTGCTCCCCATCCTCTTCTTGCACCTCTGACACTGTAGTTGCCATTGGCAGGGATTGCTATGTATAGAGTGCTTGGGGGTAATCAGTAACAAGCTGCTCCCCATCCCCTTCTTGTACCTCTGACACTGTAGTTGCCATTGGCAGGGATTGCTATGTATAGAGTGCTTGGGGGTAATCAGTAACAAGCTGCTCCCCATCCCCTTCTTGCACCTCTGACACTGTAGTTGCCATTGGCAGGGATTGCTATGTATAGAGTGCTTGGGGGTAATCAGTAACAAGCTGCTCCCCATCCCCTTCTTGTACCTCTGACACTGTAGTTGCCATTGGCAGGGATTGCTATGTATAGAGTGCTTGGGGGTAATCAGTAACAAGCTGCTTCCCATCCCCTTCTTGCACCTCTGACACTGCAGTTGCCATTGGCAGGGATTGCTATGTATAGAGTGCTTGGGGGTAATCAGTAACAAGCTGCTTCCCATCCCCTTCTTGCTCCTCTGACACTGTAGTTGCCATTGGCAGGGATTGCTATGTATAGAGTGCTTGGGGGTAATCAGTAACAAGCTGTTCCCCATCCCCTTCTTGCACCTCTGACACTGTAGTTGCCATTGGCAGGGATTGCTATGTATAGAGTGCTTGGGGGTAATCAGTAACAAGCTGCTCCCCATCCCCTTCTTGTACCTCTGACACTGTAGTTGCCATTGGCAGGGATTGCTATGTATAGAGTGCTTGGGGGTAATCAGTAACAAGCTGCTCCCCATCCCCTTCTTGCACCTCTGACACTGTAGTTGCCATTGGCAGGGATTGCTATGTATAGAGTGCTTGGGGGTAATCAGTAACAAGCTGCTCCCCATCCCCTTCTTGTACCTCTGACACTGTAGTTGCCATTGGCAGGGATTGCTATGTATAGAGTGCTTGGGGGTAATCAGTAACAAGCTGCTCCCCATCCCCTTCTTGCACCTCTGACACTGTAGTTGCCATTGGCAGGGATTGCTATGTATAGTGCTTGGGGGTAATCAGTAACAAGCTGCTCCCCATCCCCTTCTTGCACCTCTGACACTGTAGTTGCCATTGGCAGGGATTGCTATGTATAGAGTGCTTGGGGGTAATCAGTAACAAGCTGCTCCCCATCCCCTTCTTGCACCTCTGACACTGTAGTTGCCATTGGCAGGGATTGCTATGTATAGAGTGCTTGGGGGTAATCAGTAACAAGCTGTTCCCCATCCCCTCCTTGCACCTCTGACACTGTAGTTGCCATTGGCAGGGATTGCAATGTATAGAGTGCTTGGGGGTAATCAGTAACAAGCTGCTCCCCATCCCCTTCTTGCACCTCTGACACTGTAGTTGCCATTGGCAGGGATTGCTATGTATAGAGTGCTTGGGGGTAATCAGTAACAAGCTGCTCCCCATCCCCTTCTTGCACCTCTGACACTGTAGTTGCCATTGGCAGGGATTGCTATGTATAGAGTGCTTGGGGGTAATCAGTAACAAGCTGTTCCCCATCCCCTCCTTGCACCTCTGACACTGTAGTTGCCATTGGCAGGGATTGCAATGTATAGAGTGCTTGGGGGTAATCAGTAACAAGCTGCTCCCCATCCCCTTCTTGCACCTCTGACACTGTAGTTGCCATTGGCAGGGATTGCTATGTATAGAGTGCTTGGGGGTAATCAGTAACAAGCTGCTCCCCATCCCCCTCTTGCACCTCTGACACTGTAGCTGCCATTGGCAGGGATTGCTATGTATAGAGTGCTTGGGGGTAATCAGTAACAAGCTGCTCCCCATCCCCCTCTTGCACCTCTGACACTGTAGTTGCCATTGGCAGGGATTGCTATGTATAGAGTGCTTGGGGGTAATCAGTAACAAGCTGCTCCCCATCCCCCTCTTGCACCTCTGACACTGTAGTTGCCTTTGGCAGGGATTGCTATGTATAGAGTGCTTGGGGGTAATCAGTAACAAGCTGCTCCCCATCCCCTTCTTGCACCTCTGACACTGTAGTTGCCATTGGGAGGGATTGCTATGTATAGAGTGCTTGGGGGTAATCAGTAACAAGCTGCTCCCCATCCCCCTCTTGCACCTCTGACACTGTAGTTGCCTTTGGCAGGGATTGCTATGTATAGAGTGCTTGGGGGTAATCAGTAACAAGCTGCTCCCCATCCCCTTCTTGCTCCTCTGACACTGTAGTTGCCATTGGCAGGGATTGCTATGTATAGAGTGCTTGGGGGTAATCAGTAACAAGCTGCTCCCCATCCCCTTCTTGCACCTCTGACACTGTAGTTGCCATTGGCAGGGATTGCTATGTATAGAGTGCTTGGGGGTAATCAGTAACAAGCTGCTCCCCATCCCCTTCTTGCACCTCTGACACTGTAGTTGCCATTGGCAGGGATTGCTATGTATAGAGTGCTTGGGGGTAATCAGTAACAAGCTGCTCCCCATCCCCTTCTTGCACCTCTGACACTGTAGTTGCCATTGGCAGGGATTTCTATGTATAGAGTGCTTGGGGGTAATCAGTAACAAGCTGCTCCCCATCCCCTTCTTGCTCCTCTGACACTGTAGTTGCCATTGGCAGGGATTGCTATGTATAGAGTGCTTGGGGGTAATCAGTAACAAGCTGCTCCCCATCCCCTTCTTGCACCTCTGACACTGTAGTTGCCATTGGCAGGGATTGCTATGTATAGAGTGCTTGGGGGTAATCAGTAACAAGCTGCTCCCCATTCCCTTCTTGCACCTCTGACACTGTAGTTGCCATTGGCAGGGATTGCTATGTATAGAGTGCTTGGGGGGTAATCAGTAACAAGCTGTTCCCCATTCCCTTCTTGCACCTCTGACACTGTAGTTGCCATTGGCAGGGATTGCTATGTATAGAGTGCTTGGGGGTAATCAGTAACAAGCTGCTCCCCATCCCCTTCTTGCTCCTCTGACACTGTAGTTGCCATTGGCAGGGATTGCTATGTATAGAGTGCTTGGGGGTAATCAGTAACAAGCTGCTCCCCATCCCCTTCTTGTACCTCTGACACTGTAGCTGCCATTGGCAGGGATTTCTATGTATAGAGTGCTTGGGGGTAATCAGTAACAAGCTGCTCCCCATCCCCTTCTTGCTCCTCTGACACTGTAGTTGCCATTGGCAGGGATTGCTATGTATAGAGTGCTTGGGGGTAATCAGTAACAAGCTGCTCCCCATTCCCTTCTTGCACCTCTGACACTGTAGTTGCCATTGGCAGGGATTGCTATGTATAGAGTGCTTGGGGGGTAATCAGTAACAAGCTGTTCCCCATTCCCTTCTTGCACCTCTGACACTGTAGTTGCCATTGGCAGGGATTGCTATGTATAGAGTGCTTGGGGGTAATCAGTAACAAGCTGCTCCCCATCCCCTTCTTGCTCCTCTGACACTGTAGTTGCCATTGGCAGGGATTGCTATGTATAGAGTGCTTGGGGGTAATCAGTAACAAGCTGCTCCCCATCCCCTTCTTGTACCTCTGACACTGTAGCTGCCATTGGCAGGGATTGCTATGTATAGAGTGCTTGGGGGTAATCAGTAACAAGCTGCTCCCCATCCCCTTCTTGTACCTCTGACACTGTAGTTGCCATTGGCAGGGATTGCTATGTATAGAGTGCTTGGGGGTAATCAGTAACAAGCTGTTCCCCATCCCCTTCTTGTACCTCTGACACTGTAGCTGCCATTGGCAGGGATTGCTATGTATAGAGTGCTTGGGGGTAATCAGTAACAAGCTGCTCCCCATCCCCTTCTTGCTCCTCTGACACTGTAGTTGCCATTGGCAGGGATTGCTATGTATAGAGTGCTTGGGGGTAATCAGTAACAAGCTGCTCCCCATCCCCGTCTTGCTCCTCTGACACTGTAGTTGCCATTGGCAGGGATTGCTATGTATAGAGTGCTTGGGGGTAATCAGTAACAAGCTGCTCCCCATCCCCTTCTTGCACCTCTGACACTGTAGCTGCCATTGGCAGGGATTGCTATGTATAGAGTGCTTGGGGGTAATCAGTAACAAGCTGCTCCCCATCCCCTCCTTGCACCTCTGACACTGTAGTTGCCATTGGCAGGGATTGCTATGTATAGAGTGCTTGGGGGTAATCAGTAACAAGCTGCTCCCCATCCCCTTCTTGCTCCTCTGACACTGTAGTTGCCATTGGCAGGGATTGCTATGTATAGAGTGCTTGGGGGTAATCAGTAACAAGCTGCTCCCCATCCTCTTCTTGCACCTCTGACACTGTAGTTGCCATTGGCAGGGATTGCTATGTATAGAGTGCTTGGGGGTAATCAGTAACAAGCTGCTCCCCATCCCCTTCTTGCTCCTCTGACACTGTAGTTGCCATTGGGAGGGATTGCTATGTATAGAGTGCTTGGGGGTAATCAGTAACAAGCTGCTCCCCATCCCCTTCTTGTACCTCTGACACTGTAGTTGCCATTGGCAGGGATTGCTATGTATAGAGTGCTTGGGGGTAATCAGTAACAAGCTGCTCCCCATCCCCTTCTTGCTCCTCTGACACTGTAGTTGCCATTGGCAGGGATTGCTATGTATAGAGTGCTTGGGGGTAATCAGTAACAAGCTGCTCCCCATCCCCTTCTTGTACCTCTGACACTGTAGCTGCCATTGGCAGGGATTGCTATGTATAGAGTGCTTGGGGGTAATCAGTAACAAGCTGCTCCCCATCCCCTTCTTGTACCTCTGACACTGTAGTTGCCATTGGCAGGGATTGCTATGTATAGAGTGCTTGGGGGTAATCAGTAACAAGCTGTTCCCCATCCCCTTCTTGTACCTCTGACACTGTAGCTGCCATTGGCAGGGATTGCTATGTATAGAGTGCTTGGGGGTAATCAGTAACAAGCTGCTCCCCATCCCCTTCTTGCTCCTCTGACACTGTAGTTGCCATTGGCAGGGATTGCTATGTATAGAGTGCTTGGGGGTAATCAGTAACAAGCTGCTCCCCATCCCCGTCTTGCTCCTCTGACACTGTAGTTGCCATTGGCAGGGATTGCTATGTATAGAGTGCTTGGGGGTAATCAGTAACAAGCTGCTCCCCATCCCCTTCTTGCACCTCTGACACTGTAGCTGCCATTGGCAGGGATTGCTATGTATAGAGTGCTTGGGGGTAATCAGTAACAAGCTGCTCCCCATCCCCTCCTTGCACCTCTGACACTGTAGTTGCCATTGGCAGGGATTGCTATGTATAGAGTGCTTGGGGGTAATCAGTAACAAGCTGCTCCCCATCCCCTTCTTGCTCCTCTGACACTGTAGTTGCCATTGGCAGGGATTGCTATGTATAGAGTGCTTGGGGGTAATCAGTAACAAGCTGTTCCCCATCCCCTTCTTGCACCTCTGACACTGTAGTTGCCATTGGCAGGGATTGCTATGTATAGAGTGCTTGGGGGTAATCAGTAACAAGCTGCTCCCCATCCTCTTCTTGCACCTCTGACACTGTAGTTGCCATTGGCAGGGATTGCTATGTATAGAGTGCTTGGGGGTAATCAGTAACAAGCTGCTCCCCATCCCCTTCTTGTACCTCTGACACTGTAGTTGCCATTGGCAGGGATTGCTATGTATAGAGTGCTTGGGGGTAATCAGTAACAAGCTGCTCCCCATCCCCTTCTTGCACCTCTGACACTGTAGTTGCCATTGGCAGGGATTGCTATGTATAGAGTGCTTGGGGGTAATCAGTAACAAGCTGCTCCCCATCCCCTTCTTGCACCTCTGACACTGTAGTTGCCATTGGCAGGGATTGCTATGTATAGAGTGCTTGGAGGTAATCAGTAACAAGCTGCTCCCCACCCCCTTCTTGCTCCTGTGACACTGTAGTTGCCATTGGCAGGGATTGCTATGTATAGAGTGCTTGGGGGTAATCAGTAACAAGCTGCTCCCCATCCCCTTCTTGCTCCTCTGACACTGTAGTTGCCATTGGCAGGGATTGCTATGTATAGAGTGCTTGGGGGTAATCAGTAACAAGCTGCTCCCCATCCCCGTCTTGCTCCTCTGACACTGTAGTTGCCATTGGCAGGGATTGCTATGTATAGAGTGCTTGGGGGTAATCAGTAACAAGCTGCTCCCCATCCCCTTCTTGCACCTCTGACACTGTAGCTGCCATTGGCAGGGATTGCTATGTATAGAGTGCTTGGGGGTAATCAGTAACAAGCTGCTCCCCATCCCCTCCTTGCACCTCTGACACTGTAGTTGCCATTGGCAGGGATTGCTATGTATAGAGTGCTTGGGGGTAATCAGTAACAAGCTGCTCCCCATCCCCTTCTTGCTCCTCTGACACTGTAGTTGCCATTGGCAGGGATTGCTATGTATAGAGTGCTTGGGGGTAATCAGTAACAAGCTGTTCCCCATCCCCTTCTTGCACCTCTGACACTGTAGTTGCCATTGGCAGGGATTGCTATGTATAGAGTGCTTGGGGGTAATCAGTAACAAGCTGCTCCCCATCCTCTTCTTGCACCTCTGACACTGTAGTTGCCATTGGCAGGGATTGCTATGTATAGAGTGCTTGGGGGTAATCAGTAACAAGCTGCTCCCCATCCCCTTCTTGTACCTCTGACACTGTAGTTGCCATTGGCAGGGATTGCTATGTATAGAGTGCTTGGGGGTAATCAGTAACAAGCTGCTCCCCATCCCCTTCTTGCACCTCTGACACTGTAGTTGCCATTGGCAGGGATTGCTATGTATAGAGTGCTTGGGGGTAATCAGTAACAAGCTGCTCCCCATCCCCTTCTTGCACCTCTGACACTGTAGCTGCCATTGGCAGGGATTGCTATGTATAGAGTGCTTGGGGGTAATCAGTAACAAGCTGCTCTCCATCCCCTTCTTGCACCTCTGACACAGTAGCTGCCATTGGCAGGGATTGCTATGTATAGAGTGCTTGGGGGTAATCAGTAACAAGCTGCTCTCCATCCCCTTCTTGCACCTCTGACACTGTAGCTGCCATTGGCAGGGATTGCTATGTATAGAGTGCTTGGGGGTAATCAGTAACAAGCTGCTCCCCATCCCCTTCTTGCACCTCTGACACTGTAATTGCCATTGGCAGGGATTGCTATGTATAGAGTGCTTGGGGGTAATCAGTAACAAGCTGCTCCCCGCCCCCTTCTTGCACCTCTGACACTGTAGTTGCCATTGGCAGGGATTGCTATGTATAGAGTGCTTGGGGGTAATCAGTAACAAGCTGCTCCCCATCCCCTTCTTGTACCTCTGACACTGTAGTTGCCATTGGCAGGGATTGCTATGTATAGAGTGCTTGGGGGTAATCAGTAACAAGCTGCTCCCCATCCCCTTCCTGCACCTCTGACACTGTAGTTGCCATTGGCAGGGATTGCTATGTATAGAGTGCTTGGGGATAATCAGTAACACACTGCTCCCCATCCCCTTCTTGTACCTCTGACACTGTAGTTGCCATTGGCAGGGATTGCTATGTATAGAGTGCTTGGGGGTAATCAGTAACAAGCTGCTCCCCATCCCCTTCTTGCACCTCTGACACTGTAGTTGCCATTGGCAGGGATTGCTATGTATAGAGTGCTTGGGGGTAATCAGTAACACGCTGCTCTCCATCCCCTTCTAGCACCTCTGACACTGTAGGTGCCATTGGCAGGGATTGCTATGTATACAGTGCTTGGGGGTAATCAGTAACAAGCTGCTCCCCACCCCCTTCTTGCTCCTCTGACACTGTAGTTGCCATTGGCAGGGATTGCTATGTATAGAGTGCTTGGGGGTAATCAGTAACAAGCTCCTCCCCCTCCCCTTCTTGTACCTCTGACACTGTAGTTGCCATTGGCAGGGATTGCTATGTATAGAGTGCTTGGGGGTAATCAGTAACACACTGCTCCCCATCCCCTTCTTGCACCTCTGACACTGTAGTTGCCATTGGCAGGGATTGCTATGTATACAGTGCTTGGGGGTAATCAGTAACAAGCTGCTCCCCACCCCCTTCTTGCTCCTCTGACACTGTAGTTGCCATTGGCAGGGATTGCTATGTATAGAGTGCTTGGGGGTAATCAGTAACAAGCTCCTCCCCCTCCCCTTCTTGCTCCTCTGACACTGTAGTTGCCATTGGCAGGGATTGCTATGTATAGAGTGCTTGGGGGTAATCAGTAACAAGCTGTTCCCCATCCCCTTCTTGCACCTCTGACACTGTAGTTGCCATTGGCAGGGATTGCTATGTATAGAGTGCTTGGGGGTAATCAGTAACACGCTGCTCTCCATCCCCTTCTAGCACCTCTGACACTGTAGGTGCCATTGGCAGGGATTGCTATGTATACAGTGCTTGGGGGTAATCAGTAACAAGCTGCTCCCCACCCCCTTCTTGCTCCTCTGACACTGTAGTTGCCATTGGCAGGGATTGCTATGTATAGAGTGCTTGGGGGTAATCAGTAACAAGCTCCTCCCCCTCCCCTTCTTGTACCTCTGACACTGTAGTTGCCATTGGCAGGGATTGCTATGTATAGAGTGCTTGGGGGTAATCAGTAACACACTGCTCCCCATCCCCTTCTTGCACCTCTGACACTGTAGTTGCCATTGGCAGGGATTGCTATGTATACAGTGCTTGGGGGTAATCAGTAACAAGCTGCTCCCCACCCCCTTCTTGCTCCTCTGACACTGTAGTTGCCATTGGCAGGGATTGCTATGTATAGAGTGCTTGGGGGTAATCAGTAACAAGCTCCTCCCCCTCCCCTTCTTGTACCTCTGACACTGTAGTTGCCATTGGCAGGGATTGCTATGTATAGAGTGCTTGGGGGTAATCAGTAACACACTGCTCCCCATCCCCTTCTTGCACCTCTGACACTGTAGTTGCCATTGGCAGGGATTGCTATGTATACAGTGCTTGGGGGTAATCAGTAACAAGCTGCTCCCCACCCCCTTCTTGCTCCTCTGACACTGTAGTTGCCATTGGCAGGGATTGCTATGTATAGAGTGCTTGGGGGTAATCAGTAACAAGCTGCTCCCCATCCTCTTCTTGCTCCTCTGACACTGTAGTTGCCATTGGCAGGGATTGCTATGTATAGAGTGCTTGGGGGTAATCAGTAACAAGCTCCTCCCCCTCCCCTTCTTGCACCTCTGACACTGTAGTTGCCATTGGCAGGGATTGCTATGTATAGAGTGCTTGGGGGTAATCAGTAACAAGCTGCTCCCCATCCCCTTCTTGCACCTCTGACACTGTAGTTGCCATTGGCAGGGATTGCTATGTATAGAGTGCTTGGGGGTAATCAGTAACAAGCTGCTCCCCATCCCCTTCTTGTACCTCTGACACTGTAGTTGCCATTGGCAGGGATTGCTATGTATAGAGTGCTTGGGGGTAATCAGTAACATGCTGCTCCCCATCCCCTTCTTGTACCTCTGACACTGTAGTTGCCATTGGCAGGGATTGCTATGTATACAGTGCTTGGGGGTAATCAGTAACAAGCTGCTCCCCACCCCCTTCTTGCTCCTCTGACACTGTAGTTGCCATTGGCAGGGATTGCTATGTATAGAGTGCTTGGAGGTAATCAGTAACAAGCTGCTCCCCATCCCCTTCTTGTACCTCTGACACTGTAGTTGCCATTGGCAGGGATTGCTATGTATAGAGTGCTTGGGGGTAATCAGTAACAAGCTGCTTCCCATCCCCTTCTTGCACCTCTGACACTGTAGTTGCCATTGGCAGGGATTGCTATGTATAGAGTGCTTGGGGGTAATCAGTAACAAGCTGCTCCCCATCCCCTGCTTGTACCTCTGACACTGTAGTTGCCATTGGCAGGGATTGCTATGTATAGAGTGCTTGGGGGTAATCAGTAACAAGCTGCTCCCCATCCCTTTCTTGTACCTCTGACACTGTAGTTGCCATTGGCAGGGATTGCTATGTATAGAGTGCTTGGGGGTAATCAGTAACAAGCTGTTCCCCATCCCCTTCTTGCACCTCTGACACTGTAGTTGCCATTGGTAGGGATTGCTATGTATAGAGTGCTTGGGGGTAATCAGTAACAAGCTGCTCCCCATCCCTTTCTTGTACCTCTGACACTGTAGTTGCCATTGGCAGGGATTGCTATGTATAGAGTGCTTGGGGGTAATCAGTAACAAGCTGTTCCCCATCCCCTTCTTGCACCTCTGACACTGTAGTTGCCATTTGCAGGGATTGCTATGTATAGAGTGCTTGGGGGTAATCAGTAACAAGCTGCTCCCCATCCCCTTCTTGCTCCTCTGACACTGTAGTTGCCATTGGCAGGGATTGCTATGTATAGAGTGCTTGGGGGTAATCAGTAACAAGCTGTTCCCCATCCCCTTCTTGCACCTCTGACACTGTAGTTGCCATTGGTAGGGATTGCTATGTATAGAGTGCTTGGGGGTAATCAGTAACAAGCTGTTTCCCATCCCCTTCTTGCACCTCTGACACTGTAGCTGCCATTGGCAGGGATTGCTATGTATAGAGTGCTTGGGGGTAATCAGTAACAAGCTGTTTCCCATCCCCTTCTTGCACCTCTGACACTGTAGTTGCCATTGGCAGGGATTGCTATGTATAGAGTGCTTGGAGGTAATCAGTAACAAGCTGCTCCCCACCCCCTTCTTGCTCCTCTGACACTGTAGTTGCCATTGGCAGGGATTGCTATGTATAGAGTGCTTGGGGGTAATCAGTAACAAGCTGCTTCCCATCCCCTTCTTGCACCTCTGACACTGTAATTGCCATTGGCAGGGATTGCTATGTATAGAGTGCTTGGGGGTAATCAGTAACAAGCTGTTTCCCATCCCCTTCTTGCACCTCTGACACTGTAGCTGCCATTGGCAGGGATTGCTATGTATAGAGTGCTTGGGGGGTAATCAGTAACAAGCTGCTCCCCATCCCCTTCTTGCACCTCTGACACTGTACTTGCCATTGGCAGGGATTGCTATGTATAGAGTGCTTGGGGGTAATCAGTAACACACTGTTCCCCATTCCCTTCTTGCACCTCTGACACTGTAGCTGCCATTGGCAGGGATTGCTATGTATAGAGTGCTTGGGGGTAATCAGTAACACACTGTTCCCCATTCCCTTCTTGCACCTCTGACACTGTAGCTGCCATTGGCAGGGATTGCTATGTATACAGTGCTTGGGGGTAATCAGTAACAAGCTGCTCCCCACCCCCTTCTTGCTCCTCTGACACTGTAGTTGCCATTGGCAGGGATTGCTATGTATAGAGTGCTTGGGAGTAATCAGTAACAAGCTCCTCCCCCTCCCCTTCTTGTACCTCTGACACTGTAGTTGCCATTGGCAGGGATTGCTATGTATAGAGTGCTTGGGGGTAATCAGTAACAAGCTGCTCCCCACCCCCTTCTTGCTCCTCTGACACTGTAGTTGCCATTGGCAGGGATTGCTATGTATAGAGTGCTTGGGAGTAATCAGTAACAAGCTCCTCCCCCTCCCCTTCTTGTACCTCTGACACTGTAGTTGCCATTGGCAGGGATTGCTATGTATAGAGTGCTTGGGGGTAATCAGTAACAAGCTGCTCTCCATCCCCTTCTTGCACCTCTGACACTGTAGTTGCCATTGGCAGGGATTGCTATGTATAGAGTGCTTGGGGGTAATCAGTAACAAGCTGTTCCCCATCCCCTTCTTGCACCTCTGACACTGTAGTTGCCATTGGCAGGGATTGCTATGTATAGAGTGCTTGGGGGTAATCAGTAACAAGCTGCTCCCCATCCCCTTCTTGCACCTCTGACACTGTAGTTGCCATTGGCAGGGATTGCTATGTATAGAGTGCTTGGGGGTAATCAGTAACAAGCTGCTCCCCATCCCCCTCTTGCTCCTCTGACACTGTAGTTGCCATTGGCAGGGATTGCTATGTATAGAGTGCTTGGGAGTAATCAGTAACAAGCTCCTCCCCCTCCCCTTCTTGCACCTCTGACACTGTAGTTGCCATTGGCAGGGATTGCTATGTATAGAGTGCTTGGGGGGTAATCAGTAACAAGCTGTTCCCCATCCCCTTCTTGCACCTCTGACACTGTAGTTGCCATTGGCAGGGATTGCTATGTATAGAGTGCTTGGGGGTAATCAGTAACAAGCTGCTCTCCATCCCCTTCTTGCACCTCTGACACTGTAGTTGCCATTGGCAGGGATTGCTATGTATAGAGTGCTTGGGGGTAATCAGTAACAAGCTGCTCCCCATCCCCTTCTTGTACCTCTGACACTGTAGTTGCCATTGGCAGGGATTGCTATGTATAGAGTGCTTGGGGGTAATCAGTAACAAGCTGCTCCCCATCCCCTTCTTGCACCTCTGACACTGTAGTTGCCATTGGCAGGGATTGCTATGTATAGAGTGCTTGGGGGTAATCAGTAACACACTGTTCCCCATTCCCTTCTTGCACCTCTGACACTGTAGCTGCCATTGGCAGGGATTGCTATGTATAGAGTGCTTGGGGGGTAATCAGTAACAAGCTGTTCCCCATCCCCTTCTTGCACCTCTGACACTGTAGTTGCCATTGGCAGGGATTGCTATGTATAGAGTGCTTGGGGGTAATCAGTAACAAGCTGCTCTCCATCCCCTTCTTGCACCTCTGACACTGTAGTTGCCATTGGCAGGGATTGCTATGTATAGAGTGCTTGGGGGTAATCAGTAACAAGCTGCTCCCCATCCCCTTCTTGTACCTCTGACACTGTAGTTGCCATTGGCAGGGATTGCTATGTATAGAGTGCTTGGGGGTAATCAGTAACAAGCTGCTCCCCATCCCCTTCTTGCACCTCTGACACTGTAGTTGCCATTGGCAGGGATTGCTATGTATAGAGTGCTTGGGGGTAATCAGTAACACACTGCTCCCCATCCCCTTCTTGCACCTCTGACACTGTAGTTGCCATTGGCAGGGATTGCTATGTATAGAGTGCTTGGGGGTAATCAGTAACAAGCTGTTCCCCATCCCCTTCTTGCACCTCTGACACTGTAGTTGCCATTGGCAGGGATTGCTATGTATAGAGTGCTTGGGGGTAATCAGTAACAAGCTGCTCCCCATCCCCTTCTTGCACCTCTGACACTGCAGTTGCCATTGGCAGGGATTGCTATGTATAGAGTGCTTGGGGGTAATCAGTAACAAGCTGCTCCCCATCCCCTTCTTGCACCTCTGACACTGTAGTTGCCATTGGCAGGGATTGCTATGTATAGAGTGCTTGGGGGTAATCAGTAACACACTGCTCCCCATCCCCTTCTTGCACCTCTGACACTGTAGTTGCCATTGGCAGGGATTGCTATGTATAGAGTGCTTGGGGGTAATCAGTAACAAGCTGTTCCCCATCCCCTTCTTGCACCTCTGACACTGTAGTTGCCATTGGCAGGGATTGCTATGTATAGAGTGCTTGGGGGTAATCAGTAACAAGCTGCTCCCCATCCCCTTCTTGCACCTCTGACACTGCAGTTGCCATTGGCAGGGATTGCTATGTATAGAGTGCTTGGGGGTAATCAGTAACAAGCTCCTCCCCCTCCCCTTCTTGCACCTCTGACACTGTAGTTGCCATTGGCAGGGATTGCTATGTATAGAGTGCTTGGGGGTAATCAGTAACAAGCTGCCCCCCATCCCCTTCTTGTACCTCTGACACTGTAGTTGCCATTGGCAGGGATTGCTATGTATAGAGTGCTTGGGGGTAATCAGTAACACACTGCTCCCCATCCCCTTCTTGCACCTCTGACACTGTAGCTGCCATTGGCAGGGATTGCTATGTATAGAGTGCTTGGGGGTAATCAGTAACACACTGCTCCCCATCCCCTTCTTGCACCTCTGACACTGTAGTTGCCATTGGCAGGGATTGCTATGTATAGAGTGCTTGGGGGTAATCAGTAACAAGCTGCTCCCCATCCCCTTCTTGCACCTCTGACACTGTAGTTGCCATTGGCAGGGATTGCTATGTATAGAGTGCTTGGGGGTAATCAGTAACAAGCTGCTCCCCATCCCCTTCCTGCACCTCTGACACTGTAGTTGCCATTGGCAGGGATTGCTATGTATAGAGTGCTTGGGGGTAATCAGTAACAAGCTGTTCCCCATCCCCTTCTTGCACCTCTGACACTGTAGTTGCCATTGGCAGGGATTGCTATGTATAGAGTGCTTGGGGGTAATCAGTAACAAGCTGCTCCCCATCCCCTTCTTGCTCCTCTGACACTGTAGTTGCCATTGGCAGGGATTGCTATGTATAGAGTGCTTGGGGGTAATCAGTAACAAGCTGCTCCCCATCCCCTTCTTGTACCTCTGACACTGTAGTTGCCATTGGCAGGGATTGCTATGTATAGAGTGCTTGGGGGTAATCAGTAACAAGCTGCTCCCCATCCCCTTCTTGCACCTCTCACACTGTAGTTGCCATTGGCAGGGATTGCTATGTATAGAGTGCTTGGGGGTAATCAGTAACACACTGCTCCCCATCCCCTTCTTGCACCTCTGACACTGTAGTTGCCATTGGCAGGGATTGCTATGTATAGAGTGCTTGGGGGTAATCAGTAACAAGCTGCTCCCCATCCCCTTCTTGCACCTCTGACACTGTAGTTGCCATTGGCAGGGATTGCTGTGTATAGAGTGCTTGGGGGGTAATCAGTAACAAGCTGTTCCCCATCCCCTTCTTGCACCTCTGACACTGTAGTTGCCATTGGCAGGGATTGCTATGTATAGAGTGCTTGGGGGTAATCAGTAACACACTGCTCCCCATCCCCTTCTTGCACCTCTGACACTGTAGTTGCCATTGGCAGGGATTGCTATGTATAGAGTGCTTGGGGGTAATCAGTAACAAGCTGCTCCCCATCCCCTTCTTGCACCTCTGACACTGTAGTTGCCATTGGCAGGGATTGCTATGTATAGAGTGCTTGGGGGTAATCAGTAACACACTGCTCCCCATCCCCTTCTTGCACCTCTGACACTGTAGTTGCCATTGGCAGGGATTGCTATGTATAGAGTGCTTGGGGGTAATCAGTAACAAGCTGTTCCCCATCCCCTTCTTGCACCTCTGACACTGTAGTTGCCATTGGCAGGGATTGCTATGTATAGAGTGCTTGGGGGTAATCAGTAACAAGCTGCTCCCCATCCCCTTCTTGCACCTCTGACACTGCAGTTGCCATTGGCAGGGATTGCTATGTATAGAGTGCTTGGGGGTAATCAGTAACAAGCTCCTCCCCCTCCCCTTCTTGCACCTCTGACACTGTAGTTGCCATTGGCAGGGATTGCTATGTATAGAGTGCTTGGGGGTAATCAGTAACAAGCTGCCCCCCATCCCCTTCTTGTACCTCTGACACTGTAGTTGCCATTGGCAGGGATTGCTATGTATAGAGTGCTTGGGGGTAATCAGTAACACACTGCTCCCCATCCCCTTCTTGCACCTCTGACACTGTAGCTGCCATTGGCAGGGATTGCTATGTATAGAGTGCTTGGGGGTAATCAGTAACACACTGCTCCCCATCCCCTTCTTGCACCTCTGACACTGTAGTTGCCATTGGCAGGGATTGCTATGTATAGAGTGCTTGGGGGTAATCAGTAACAAGCTGCTCCCCATCCCCTTCTTGCACCTCTGACACTGTAGTTGCCATTGGCAGGGATTGCTATGTATAGAGTGCTTGGGGGTAATCAGTAACAAGCTGCTCCCCATCCCCTTCCTGCACCTCTGACACTGTAGTTGCCATTGGCAGGGATTGCTATGTATAGAGTGCTTGGGGGTAATCAGTAACAAGCTGCTCCCCATCCCCTTCTTGTACCTCTGACACTGTAGTTGCCATTGGCAGGGATTGCTATGTATAGAGTGCTTGGGGGTAATCAGTAACAAGCTGCTCCCCATCCCCTTCTTGCACCTCTGACACTGTAGTTGCCATTGGCAGGGATTGCTATGTATAGAGTGCTTGGGGGTAATCAGTAACAAGCTGCTCCCCATCCCCTTCTTGCACCTCTGACACTGTAGTTGCCATTGGCAGGGATTGCTATGTATAGAGTGCTTGGGGGTAATCAGTAACAAGCTCCTCCCCCTCCCCTTCTTGCACCTCTGACACTGTAGTTGCCATTGGCAGGGATTGCTATGTATAGAGTGCTTGGGGGTAATCAGTAACAAGCTGCCCCCCATCCCCTTCTTGTACCTCTGACACTGTAGTTGCCATTGGCAGGGATTGCTATGTATAGAGTGCTTGGGGGTAATCAGTAACACACTGCTCCCCATCCCCTTCTTGCACCTCTGACACTGTAGCTGCCATTGGCAGGGATTGCTATGTATAGAGTGCTTGGGGGTAATCAGTAACACACTGCTCCCCATCCCCTTCTTGCACCTCTGACACTGTAGTTGCCATTGGCAGGGATTGCTATGTATAGAGTGCTTGGGGGTAATCAGTAACAAGCTGCTCCCCATCCCCTTCTTGTACCTCTGACACTGTAGCTGCCATTGGCAGGGATTGCTATGTATAGAGTGCTTGGGGGTAATCAGTAACAAGCTGCTCCCCATCCCCTTCTTGCACCTCTGACACTGTAGTTGCCATTGGCAGGGATTGCTATGTATAGAGTGCTTGGGGGTAATCAGTAACAAGCTGCTCCCCATCCCCTTCCTGCACCTCTGACACTGTAGTTGCCATTGGCAGGGATTGCTATGTATAGAGTGCTTGGGGGTAATCAGTAACAAGCTGTTCCCCATCCCCTTCTTGCACCTCTGACACTGTAGTTGCCATTGGCAGGGATTGCTATGTATAGAGTGCTTGGGGGTAATCAGTAACAAGCTGCTCCCCATCCCCTTCCTGCACCTCTGACACTGTAGTTGCCATTGGCAGGGATTGCTATGTATAGAGTGCTTGGGGGTAATCAGTAACAAGCTGTTCCCCATCCCCTTCTTGCACCTCTGACACTGTAGTTGCCATTGGCAGGGATTGCTATGTATAGAGTGCTTGGGGGTAATCAGTAACAAGCTGCTCCCCATCCCCTTCTTGCTCCTCTGACACTGTAGTTGCCATTGGCAGGGATTGCTATGTATAGAGTGCTTGGGGGTAATCAGTAACAAGCTGCTCCCCATCCCCTTCTTGTACCTCTGACACTGTAGTTGCCATTGGCAGGGATTGCTATGTATAGAGTGCTTGGGGGTAATCAGTAACAAGCTGCTCCCCATCCCCTTCTTGCACCTCTCACACTGTAGTTGCCATTGGCAGGGATTGCTATGTATAGAGTGCTTGGGGGTAATCAGTAACACACTGTTCCCCATTCCCTTCTTGCACCTCTGACACTGTAGTTGCCATTGGCAGGGATTGCTATGTATAGAGTGCTTGGGGGTAATCAGTAACAAGCTGCTCCCCATCCCCTTCTTGTACCTCTGACACTGTAGTTGCCATTGGCAGGGATTGCTATGTATAGAGTGCTTGGGGGTAATCAGTAACAAGCTGCTCCCCATCCCCTTCTTGCACCTCTGACACTGTAGTTGCCATTGGCAGGGATTGCTATGTATAGAGTGCTTGGGGGTAATCAGTAACAAGCTGCTCCCCATCCCCTTCTTGCTCCTCTGACACTGTAGCTGCCATTGGCAGGGATTGCTATGTATAGAGTGCTTGGAGGTAATCAGTAACAAGCTGCTCCCCATCCCCTTCTTGCACCTCTCACACTGTAGTTGCCATTGGCAGGGATTGCTATGTATAGAGTGCTTGGGGGTAATCAGTAACAAGCTGCTCCCCATCCCCTTCTTGCTCCTCTGACACTGTAGTTGCCATTGGCAGGGATTGCTATGTATAGAGTGCTTGGGGGTAATCAGTAACAAGCTGTTCCCCATCCCCTTCTTGCACCTCTGACACTGTAGTTGCCATTGGCAGGGATTGCTATGTATAGAGTGCTTGGAGGTAATCAGTAACAAGCTGCTCCCCATCCCCTTCTTGCACCTCTCACACTGTAGTTGCCATTGGCAGGGATTGCTATGTATAGAGTGCTTGGGGGTAATCAGTAACACACTGTTCCCCATTCCCTTCTTGCACCTCTGACACTGTAGTTGCCATTGGCAGGGATTGCTATGTATAGAGTGCTTGGGGGTAATCAGTAACAAGCTGCTCCCCATCCCCTTCTTGTACCTCTGACACTGTAGTTGCCATTGGCAGGGATTGCTATGTATAGAGTGCTTGGAGGTAATCAGTAACAAGCTGTTCCCCATCCCCTTCTTGTACCTCTGACACTGTAGTTGCCATTGGCAGGGATTGCTATGTATAGAGTGCTTGGAGGTAATCAGTAACAAGCTGCTCCCCATCCCCTTCTTGCACCTCTCACACTGTTGTTGCCATTGGCAGGGATTGCTATGTATAGAGTGCTTGGGGGTAATCAGTAACAAGCTGCTCCCCATCCCCTTCTTGCTCCTCTGACACTGTAGTTGCCATTGGCAGGGATTGCTATGTATAGAGTGCTTGGGGGTAATCAGTAACAAGCTGCTCCCCATCCCCTTCTTGCACCTCTGACACTGTAGTTGCCATTGGCAGGGATTGCTATGTATAGAGTGCTTGGGGGTAATCAGTAACAAGCTGCTCCCCATCCCCTTCTTGCACCTCTGACACTGTAGTTGCCATTGGCAGGGATTGCTATGTATAGAGTGCTTGGGGGTAATCAGTAACAAGCTGCTCCCCATCCCCTTCTTGCACCTCTGACACTGTAGTTGCCATTGGCAGGGATTGCTATGTATAGAGTGCTTGGGGGTAATCAGTAACAAGCTGCTCCCCATCCCCTTCTTGCACCTCTGACACTGTAGTTGCCATTGGCAGGGATTGCTATGTATAGAGTGCTTGGGGGTAATCAGTAACAAGCTGCTCCCCATCCCCTTCTTGCACCTCTGACACTGTAGTTGCCATTGGCAGGGATTGCTATGTATAGAGTGCTTGGGGGTAATCAGTAACAAGCTGCTCCCCATCCCCTTCTTGCTCCTCTGACACTGTAGTTGCCATTGGCAGGGATTGCTATGTATAGAGTGCTTGGGGGTAATCAGTAACAAGCTGCTCCCCATCCCCTTCTTGCACCTCTGACACTGTAGTTGCCATTGGCAGGGATTGCTATGTATAGAGTGCTTGGGGGTAATCAGTAACAAGCTGCTCCCCATCCCCTTCTTGCACCTCTGACACTGTAGTTGCCATTGGCAGGGATTGCTATGTATAGAGTGCTTGGGGGTAATCAGTAACAAGCTGCTCCCCATCCCCTTCTTGCACCTCTGACACTGTAGTTGCCATTGGCAGGGATTGCTATGTATAGAGTGCTTGGGGGTAATCAGTAACAAGCTGCTCCCCATCCCCTTCTTGCACCTCTGACACTGTAGTTGCCATTGGCAGGGATTGCTATGTATAGAGTGCTTGGGGGTAATCAGTAACAAGCTGCTCCCCATCCCCTGCTTGTACCTCTGACACTGTAGTTGCCATTGGCAGGGATTGCTATGTATAGAGTGCTTGGGGGTAATCAGTAACAAGCTGCTCCCCATCCCCTTCTTGCACCTCTGACACTGTAGTTGCCATTGGCAGGGATTGCTATGTATAGAGTGCTTGGGGGTAATCAGTAACAAGCTGCTCCCCATCCCCTTCTTGCACCTCTCACACTGTAGTTGCCATTGGCAGGGATTGCTATGTATAGAGTGCTTGGGGGTAATCAGTAACAAGCTGTTCCCCATCCCCTGCTTGTACCTCTGACACTGTAGTTGCCATTGGCAGGGATTGCTATGTATAGAGTGCTTGGGGGTAATCAGTAACAAGCTGCTCCCCATCCCCTGCTTGTACCTCTGACACTGTAGTTGCCATTGGCAGGGATTGCTATGTATAGAGTGCTTGGGGGTAATCAGTAACAAGCTCCTCCCCCTCCCCTTCTTGCACCTCTGACACTGTAGTTGCCATTGGCAGGGATTGCTATGTATAGAGTGCTTGGGGGTAATCAGTAACACACTGCTCCCCATCCCCTTCTTGCACCTCTGACACTGTAGTTGCCATTGGCAGGGATTGCTATGTATAGAGTGCTTGGGGGTAATCAGTAACAAGCTGTTCCCCATCCCCTTCTTGCACCTCTGACACTGTAGTTGCCATTGGCAGGGATTGCTATGTATAGAGTGCTTGGGGGTAATCAGTAACAAGCTGCTCCCCATCCCCTTCTTGCACCTCTGACACTGTAGTTGCCATTGGCAGGGATTGCTATGTATAGAGTGCTTGGGGGTAATCAGTAACAAGCTGCTCCCCATCCCCTTCTTGCACCTCTGACACTGTAGTTGCCATTGGCAGGGATTGCTATGTATAGAGTGCTTGGGGGTAATCAGTAACAAGCTGCTCCCCATCCCCTTCTTGCACCTCTGACACTGTAGTTGCCATTGGCAGGGATTGCTATGTATAGAGTGCTTGGGGGTAATCAGTAACAAGCTGCTCCCCATCCCCTTCTTGCTCCTCTGACACTGTAGTTGCCATTGGCAGGGATTGCTATGTATAGAGTGCTTGGGGGTAATCAGTAACAAGCTGCTCCCCATCCCCTTCTTGCACCTCTGACACTGTAGTTGCCATTGGCAGGGATTGCTATGTATAGAGTGCTTGGGGGTAATCAGTAACAAGCTGCTCCCCATCCCCTTCTTGCACCTCTGACACTGTAGTTGCCATTGGCAGGGATTGCTATGTATAGAGTGCTTGGGGGTAATCAGTAACAAGCTGCTCCCCATCCCCTTCTTGCACCTCTAACACTGTAGTTGCCATTGGCAGGGATTGCTATGTATAGAGTGCTTGGGGGTAATCAGTAACAAGCTGCTCCCCATCCCCTTCTTGCACCTCTGACACTGTAGTTGCCATTGGCAGGGATTGCTATGTATAGAGTGCTTGGGGGTAATCAGTAACAAGCTGCTCCCCATCCCCTGCTTGTACCTCTGACACTGTAGTTGCCATTGGCAGGGATTGCTATGTATAGAGTGCTTGGGGGTAATCAGTAACAAGCTGCTCCCCATCCCCTTCTTGCACCTCTGACACTGTAGTTGCCATTGGCAGGGATTGCTATGTATAGAGTGCTTGGGGGTAATCAGTAACAAGCTGCTCCCCATCCCCTTCTTGCACCTCTCACACTGTAGTTGCCATTGGCAGGGATTGCTATGTATAGAGTGCTTGGGGGTAATCAGTAACAAGCTGTTCCCCATCCCCTGCTTGTACCTCTGACACTGTAGTTGCCATTGGCAGGGATTGCTATGTATAGAGTGCTTGGGGGTAATCAGTAACAAGCTGCTCCCCATCCCCTGCTTGTACCTCTGACACTGTAGTTGCCATTGGCAGGGATTGCTATGTATAGAGTGCTTGGGGGTAATCAGTAACAAGCTCCTCCCCCTCCCCTTCTTGCACCTCTGACACTGTAGTTGCCATTGGCAGGGATTCCTATGTATAGAGTGCTTGGGGGTAATCAGTAACAAGCTGCTCCCCATCCCCTTCTTGTACCTCTGACACTGTAGCTGCCATTGGCAGGGATTGCTATGTATAGAGTGCTTGGGGGTAATCAGTAACAAGCTGCTCCCCATCCCCTTCTTGTACCTCTGACACTGTAGTTGCCATTGGCAGGGATTGCTATGTATAGAGTGCTTGGGGGTAATCAGTAACAAGCTGCTCCCCATCCCCTTCTTGCACCTCTGACACTGTAGTTGCCATTGGCAGGGATTGCTATGTATAGAGTGCTTGGGGGTAATCAGTAACACACTGTTCCCCGTCCCCTTCTTGCACCTCTGACACTGTAGTTACCATTGGCAGGGATTGCTATGTATAGAGTGCTTGGGGGTAATCAGTAACAAGCTGCTCCCCATCCCCTTCTTGCACCTCTGACACTGTGGTTGTCCTTGGCAGGGATTGCTATGTATAGAGTGCTTGGGGGTAATCAGTAACAAGCTGCTCCCCATCCCCTTCTTGCTCCTCTGACACTGTAGTTGCCATTGGCAGGGATTGCTATGTATAGAGTGCTTGGGGGTAATCAGTAACAAGCTGCTCCCCATCCCCTTCTTGCTCCTCTGACACTGTAGTTGCCATTGGCAGGGATTGCTATGTATAGAGTGCTTGGGGGTAATCAGTAACAAGCTGCTCCCCATCCCCTTCTTGCACCTCTGACACTGTGGTTGTCCTTGGCAGGGATTGCTATGTATAGAGTGCTTGGGGGTAATCAGTAACAAGCTGCTCCCCATCCCCTTCTTGCTCCTCTGACACTGTAGTTGCCATTGGCAGGGATTGCTATGTATAGAGTGCTTGGGGGTAATCAGTAACAAGCTGCTCCCCATCCCCTTCTTGCTCCTCTGACACTGTAGTTGCCATTGGCAGGGATTGCTATGTATAGAGTGCTTGGGGGTAATCAGTAACAAGCTGCTCCCCATCCCCTTCTTGCACCTCTGACACTGTAGTTGCCATTGGCAGGGATTGCTATGTATAGAGTGCTTGGGGGTAATCAGTAACAAGCTGTTCCCCGTCCCCTTCTTGCACCTCTGACACTGTAGTTGCCATTGGCAGGGATTGCTATGTATAGAGTGCTTGGGGGTAATCAGTAACAAGCTGCTCCCCATCCCCTTCTTGCACCTCTGACACTGTAGTTGCCATTGGCAGGGATTGCTATGTATAGAGTGCTTGGGGGTAATCAGTAACAAGCTGCTCCCCATCCCCTTCTTGCACCTCTGACACTGTAGTTGCCATTGGCAGGGATTGCTATGTATAGAGTGCTTGGGGGTAATCAGTAACAAGCTGCTCCCCATCCCCTTCTTGCACCTCTGACACTGTAGTTGCCATTGGCAGGGATTGCTATGTATAGAGTGCTTGGGGGTAATCAGTAACAAGCTGCTCCCCATCCCCTTCTTGCACCTCTGACACTGTAGTTGCCATTGGCAGGGATTGCTATGTATAGAGTGCTTGGGGGTAATCAGTAACAAGTTGTGCTCCCCATCCCCTTCTTGCACCTCTGACACTGTAGTTGCCATTGGCAGGGATTGCTATGTATAGAGTGCTTGGGGGTAATCAGTAACAAGCTGCTCCCCGCCCCCTTCTTGTACCTCTGACACTGTAGTTGCCATTGGCAGGGATTGCTATGTATAGAGTGCTTGGGGGTAATCAGTAACAAGCTGCTCCCCATCCCCTTCCTGCACCTCTGACACTGTAGTTGCCATTGGCAGGGATTGCTATGTATAGAGTGCTTGGGGGTAATCAGTAACAAGCTGCTCCCCATCCCCTTCCTGCACCTCTGACACTGTAGTTGCCATTGGCAGGTATTGCTATGTATAGAGTGCTTGGGGGTAATCAGTAACAAGCTGCTCCCCATCCCCTTCTTGCTCCTCTGACACTGTAGTTGCCATTGGCAGGGATTGCTATGTATAGAGTGCTTGGGGGTAATCAGTAACAAGCTGCTCCCCATCCCCTTCCTGCACCTCTGACACTGTAGTTGCCATTGGCAGGTATTGCTATGTATAGAGTGCTTGGGGGTAATCAGTAACAAGCTGCTCCCCATCCCCTTCCTGCACCTCTGACACTGTAGTTGCCATTGGCAGGTATTGCTATGTATAGAGTGCTTGGGGGTAATCAGTAACAAGCTGCTTCCCATCCCCTTCTTGCACCTCTGACACTGTAGTTGCCATTGGCAGGGATTGCTATGTATAGAGTGCTTGGGGGTAATCAGTAACAAGCTGTTCCCCATCCCCTTCTTACACCTCTGACACTGTAGTTGCCATTGGCAGGGATTGCTATGTATAGAGTGCTTGAGGGTAATCAGTAACAAGCTGCTCCCCATCCCCTTCTTGCTCCTCTGACACTGTAGTTGCCATTGGCAGGGATTGCTATGTATAGAGTGCTTGGGGGTAATCAGTAACAAGCTGCTCCCCATCCCCTTCTTGCACCTCTGACACTGTAGTTGCCATTGGCAGGGATTGCTATGTATAGAGTGCTTGGGGGTAATCAGTAACAAGCTGCTCCCCATCCCCTTCTTGCACCTCTGACACTGTGGTTGTCCTTGGCAGGGATTGCTATGTATAGAGTGCTTGGGGGTAATCAGTAACACACTGCTCCCCATCCCCTTCTTGCACCTCTGACACTGTAGTTGCCATTGGCAGGGATTGCTATGTATAGAGTGCTTGGGGGTAATCAGTAACACACTGCTCCCCATCCCCTTCTTGCACCTCTGACACTGTAGTTGCCATTGGCAGGGATTGCTATGTATAGAGTGCTTGGGGGTAATCAGTAACACACTGCTCCCCATCCCCTTCTTGCACCTCTGACACTGTAGTTGCCATTGGCAGGGATTGCTATGTATAGAGTGCTTGGGGGTAATCAGTAACAAGCTCCTCCCCATCCTCTTCTTGCACCTCTGACACTGTAGTTGCCATTGGCAGGGATTGCTATGTATAGAGTGCTTGGGGGTAATCAGTAACAAGCTGTTCCCCATCCCCTTCTTGCACCTCTGACACTGTAGTTGCCATTGGCAGGGATTGCTATGTATAGAGTGCTTGGGGGTAATCAGTAACAAGCTGCTTCCCATCCCCTTCTTGCACCTCTGACACTGTGGTTGTCCTTGGCAGGGATTGCTATGTATAGAGTGCTTGGGGGTAATCAGTAACACACTGCTCCCCATCCCCTTCTTGCACCTCTGACACTGTAGTTGCCATTGGCAGGGATTGCTATGTATAGAGTGCTTGGGGGTAATCAGTAACAAACTATCTCCATCCCCTTCTTGCACCTCTGACTCTGTGGTTGCCATTGGCAGGGATTGCTATGTATAGAGTGCTTGGGGGTAATCAGTAACAAGCTGTTCCCCATCCCCTTCTTGCTCCTCTGACACTGTAGTTGCCATTGGCAGGGATTGCTATGTATAGAGTGCTTGGGGGTAATCAGTAACACACTGCTCCCCATCCCCTTCTTGCACCTCTGACACTGTAGTTGCCATTGGCAGGGATTGCTATGTATAGAGTGCTTGGGGGTAATCAGTAACAAGCTGCTTCCCATCCCCTTCTTGCACCTCTGACACTGTGGTTGTCCTTGGCAGGGATTGCTATGTATAGAGTGCTTGGGGGTAATCAGTAACAAGCTGTTCCCCATCCCCTTCTTGCACCTCTGACACTGTAGTTGCCATTGGCAGGGATTGCTATGTATAGAGTGCTTGGGGGTAATCAGTAACACACTGCTCCCCATCCCCTTCTTGCACCTCTGACACTGTAGTTGCCATTGGCAGGGATTGCTATGTATAGAGTGCTTGGGGGTAATCAGTAACACACTGCTCCCCATCCCCTTCTTGCACCTCTGACACTGTGGTTGTCCTTGGCAGGTTTTGGCATGTTGTATCAATTATTATCTATAGCATACTTGGGGGCCCCAATGCTAAACTTGCACTGAGGCCCACCTCTTCTTAGCTACGCCACTGACCACCTCTCTAGGAAGTACTTCTTCTCAGGTACAGAATAGGGTGCTCCTCCCCATTCTTGTCTACCTGGCTTAGTACTGCTCCTAGACCGAAGTCTGAAGCATTGGTTTCACAATGAACTCACAAGTGAAGTCTGGGGCCTGCAGGACAGAAGCCTTCTTCAATAGAGATGGCCCAAACTGTTCATGGCGAATAGTTCATGGCGAAAAACGCGGGTTCGCGTCAGCAGGCGAATGCAGAACACATGGCGCGTTCGACCCGCCCCCCCCTATACATCAACACTGAGCCAAACTTTGAACCCTCACTCCAGAGTCAGCAGGCACATGGCAGCCAATCAGCTATCCCTCTCTCCTGGAGTGAGATCAGGGAGAGAGTTATACTGCAGATAGGGAAAGCGTTAGTTAGGCCTCTGTTCTGTGTCCCCACTGAGTTTATTGCTATTAGTACAGCGCCCTGAGCACCCAAAGAGCCCTTCTAAGGCCTTGTGCACATTAAAGACGTTTTTGTAAAATTGAAAGCGCGGGCGATTTTCGAAATCGCCCTGAAAGCGCTTGTGCCATGATTCTGTATGAGAGAGTTCATATCAGAGCGGTTCGTTTGCGATCCGCTTTGAAAAGTGGTGCATGGGCCATTTCTGAGGTGATTTGCCTTAATAGCTTAGCTTTAGCATGCGATTGCGTGAGCCATTTTTTTTTAAAAATACATTGTATTTATTTTTTCTGGATCAAAAGACAGAAGCGCTCTGCAAAAGCGCTTACAAAAACGCCCACAAAAACGAGCGAACGCGCAGAAATCAGTGGAAAACGCTTTAAAAAAACTCAGAAAAAAAGCCCACCGTGGACAGACACGTGAGGCGTACGCAATGTGAGCAAGGCCTGAGGGCTGGTACTGGTACATAGGATTTCTTGCTATTGTTATATTGCAGTTCTGTGTGTCTGACTGTCTATGGTGCACTGATACAGGCGTGCAATGTGCCCACTGCTAGTATTGCTACAGCAGCTTGCACAATACCACTCATAGGTGATAGATTTGTTCTCTTTTGATTTTTTTTCTATTGCAGTTCTCTGCGTCCAGTGACTGTCCAGTGTAGTGACTTTAGCTGGTGGACAGGTGTGCACACTACTAGTTCTGGTCCGGTAACTTGCACAAGACACCTCATCATAAGTGTTATTTTTGTTTTCTTTTGATATTATTTACAATCCTCTGCGTCCAGTTCAAACGTTAGCTAACGGTTGGAGACCGGTCTGCTAGTAGTCATAACCCAATAATCCTTCACCACCACTACTGGCATCATCTAGTACTATCCGACCATTACTGCCCCCTGTATTGGTCTTGTATTGTGAGCGATTCTTGCAGATAACATTACATAAGCCCCACTGGTCATCCATCCGACCTGTCCAGAGTGACATTCACTTTGCAGAATGAGTGTTTTTTGGTCACTTTACTGTCATTGAACTACCTCAGGCTGACCGTAGGGGCTGGAAAACCGCGATCGCCCGCACTGAATCGCTGCACAAGCCACGGCGGCCACTACACAGCCGTACACAAAGATTGCTGCCGAGAGGACGGATGCAGAGAGCTGGACTCGGGGTATCTGGACTGTTCAGAGGTTTCCCTCGGCAGGAGAATGAACGTCCCTCTCTGTTCCCGGCAGTTGAGGTTTGAGGTCAGGGACTTGTGAGGAGACAGCGGCTCTCATGCAGCTCACATTTATTTACACTGAGAAGCCGGCAGAGCCGCTAATCTGGCAATATAAATTCCGTGGTAAGTCGGGGAATCATCGCTCTTTTCAAGTAAGCTTTAAAGCGTAGTCTGCGAGCTGCGAGCCCGGCGACCTTGCCTGCGCCATCACCGTGATAAATTCCCATCTGATGGCGCGATAAATTATCCACGACTCCCCCCCTCCCCCATCCTCCGCGGTAACGCTTTGTCTGATGGCGAGATAAATAATCTACGACTCCCCCCCCTCCCCCATCCTCCGCGGTATCTCTAAATCTATGGCGGAAACATGAGACGTCCCACTGATAGTCCTGGAGGGGTGAGTCCGTTCGCCTCTCATCGCTGCCATGCCAGGACTATTAGAGCGAACCTGAGGTGACCACAACACCCCATAACCCCCCCTCCCCCATCCTCCGCGGTAACTCTAAATCTGCGGCGGAAACATGAGACGTCCCACTGATAGTCCTGGAGGGGAGAGTCCGCTCGCCTCTCATCACTGCCATGCCAGGACTATTAGAGCAAACCTGAGGTGACCACAACGCACCATAACCGCCTCCCCCATCGTCCGCACTAACGCTTCATCTGATGGCACAAACGTGAGACGCCCCACTGATATTCCTGGAGGAAACTCGTCGGCAAGCGTTCGGGACTCGTCGGCTAAACGCTCCCATTCAAGCGAATGGGAGCGTTTAGCATCGCGTGGTTACCGGCGATTACCGGCAATTGCAAAAACGCGGCATTCCATTACCGATTTAATGCATAGTTTCAGCCGGCCCTAGAAGCCGCATGTCCAGGGTTGCCTAACCGCCGCTGCTTCATGTCCCCTTGCAGGGACGAGAAACACTGATCGCGACAGGAAGTCAACGCTAGCCGTACTGCCACCCCCGGACAAGATGTCACAGGATGATGCAACTTCCGGCCGCCCCAATGCCGCCTGTCATCTGTGTGGACCAGCCCTAAATGTAAATAAAAGCTGAGAAATGTTTTTTTCCACAATAATTCTTCTTGTATATCGTCTTATTATCTTTTGGAAGACATTTATATAATTTCCGGTTAAAAAAAATACTTGCTGGTTAAATAAAAGTAACTTTAAGTCAAAATTTGCCAGGGGTATGAATAAAGGCTAGTACACACTAGCAATTTTGATTGACCAATGATTGCTCAATTTTACCACCTCCATGTAGTATGAGGGCCAAACAGATTTTCAATTCTATGCAGATTATATAGGTAAATGGTCATACTACATGGAGGTGGTAAAATTGAGCAATCATTGGTCAATCAAAATTGCTAGTGTGTACTAGGCTTAATTATGGGCAGCTCTGTATATCAAGAGGGTCAATTATTAATTTTGAAAATATGGGCTTGTAATTAGTGATGGACGCAAAAATGAAAATAAATGCACCTTTATTTCCAAATCAAGTATTGTCACCATACATTGTACTAGGGACATATTTTAAACATTGCAATAATTGGGACAAATGGGCAAATCAAATGTGTGGGTTTTAATTACGGTAGCATGTATTATTTTAAAACTATAATGGCCAAAATCTGAGAAATAATGATTTTTTTCAATTTTGTTCTTATTTTTCCCATTAAAATGCATTTAGAATAAAATAATTCTTAGCAAAATGTACCATATAAAGAAAGCGTAATTGGGAGAAAAAAAACAAGCTATAGATCATTTTGTTGTGATAAGTAATAATAAAGTTATTGGCGAATGAAAGGGAGGAGCGCTGAAAGGTGAACATTGCTCTGGTCCAGGGGGAAAACCCTTCAGTAGTGAAGTGGTTAAACATTTACAAAGTAAATTGAATGTTTTGTTGTTTATGCTCAGTGTCAGCCTAAGGCCTCGTTTCCATGGACTGTTGATAGGTAGTGAAATGCCTCTCAAACTCTCACAACTGCTCTCTGCTGCCTGGTAACTGCTCACTGCCACCTGGTAACTGCTGACTGCCATCTGGTAACTGCTCACTGCTGCCTGATAACTGCTCACTGCCACCTGGTAACTGCTCACTGCTGCCTGATAACTGCTCACTGCCACCTGGTAACTGCTCACTGCTGCCTGGTAACTGCTCACGGCTGCCTGATAACTGCTCACTGCCACCTGGTAACTGCTCACTGATGCCTGGTGACTGCTCACTGCTGCCTGATAACTGCTCACTACTGCCTAATAACTGCTCACTGCTGCCTGGTAACTGCTCACTGCTGCCTGATAACTGCTCACTGCCACCTGGTAACTGCTCACTGCTGCCTGATAACTGCTCACTGCCACCTGGTAACTGCTCACTGCTGCCTGGTAACTGCTCACTGCCACCTGGTAACTGCTCACTGCCGCCTGGTAACTGCTCACTGCCATCTGGTAACTGCTCACTTGCGCCTGGAAACTGCTCACTGCCGCCTGGTAACTGCTCACTGCTGCCTGGTAACTGCTCACTGCTGCCTGGTAACTGCTCACTGCTGCCTGATAACAGTCACCTTGCTATCCATGTCCCTTTGTCCACGCTTAGCGTGCATGGAATCGTCGGTGAACACTTGTCAATACTTCTAGACAGATTGCGGTAATTTAATCTGGGTCTACAGTTGATGTGTGTATAGTGTGTGCCTCTGAGGAAGCGGTCTTTCACCGTGAAACACGTGTCAGGCATTCTCTTTGTAGGATTTGGAGCTCTGAAGTCGTGTCCACGTTTGTCCGCAATCTTGAAGATTTATTGAATGAAGAATAAAAGACAAGTTTGTTCATATAAAACCCTGTGACTTCAGTCAGTGGAATTTGGGTAACTGCTCACTGCCACCTGGTAACTGCTCACTGCTGCCTGGTAACTGCTCACTGCCGCCTGGTAACTGCTCACTGCCGCCTGGTAACTGCTCACTGCCGCCTGGTAACTGCTCACTGCCGCCTGGTAACTGCTCACTGCTGCCTGATAACTGCTCACTGCCGCCTGGTAACTGCTCACTGCCACCTGGTAACTGCTCACTGCTGCCTGATAACTGCTCACTGCCACCTGGTAACTGCTCACTGCCACCTGGTAACTGCTCACTGCCGCCTGGTAACTGCTCACTGCCATCTGGTAACTGCTCACTTGCGCCTGGAAACTGCTCACTGCCGCCTGGTAACTGCTCACTGCCGCCTGGTAACTGCTCACTGCCGCCTGATAACTGCTCACTGCTGCCTGATAACTGCTCACTGCTGCCTGATAACTGCTCACTGCTGCCTGATAACTGCTCACTGCTGCCTGGTAACTGCTCACTGCCGCCTGGTAACTGCTCACTGCCGCCTGATAACTGCTCACTGCTGCCTGATAACTGCTCACTGCTGCCTGGTAACTGATCACTGCTGCCTGATAACTGTTCACTGCCACCTGGTAACTGCTCACTGCTGCCTGATAACTGCTCACTGCTGCCTGGTAACTGCTCACTGCCACCTGGTAACTGCTCACTGCTGCCTGGTAACTGCTCACTGCTGCCTGATAACTGCTCACTGCCGCCTGATAACTGCTCACTGCTGCCTGATAACTGCTCACTGCCACCTGGTAACTGCTCACTGCCACCTGATAACTGCTCACGGCTGCTTGGTAACTGCTCACTGCTGCTTGATAACTGCTCACTGCCACCTGAAAACTGCTCACTGCTGCCTGATAACTGCTCACAGCCACCTGGTAACTGCTCATTTGCTGCCTGGTAACTGCTTGCTGAGCACATAGTTAAACAGTCAGTGGAAAGAGGCCTAATGTGTCCCAGAGTTAAAATAAATGCACTATTCACCTTTTCAATCTCCCTCTGCTCTCAGAAGTTGTATTCTGCCAGGAAAACTTTAATGGCTGTAATTTGCTTATTAGTGATTTTTGCTATATTCCTGACAAGGTACTGACAAGACAGAAGCCGTCACTTCCATGGCTAGAAATTACTTCTTTCAGGCAGCAAAATACAAGTAAAACAGCCTGGTTATGAATATGTTTTGCCTGTACATACACATGTCTACCTCACCAGGTCACATGTCACCTGGATACACGAGGGATCTCCTCATCCAACACTGTGTGCAATGACTACAATTACTTCATCATGACCAGAGGTAATTAGTGAGATGGAATTTTCCAGATGGCATGAAAATTTAATGCAAATTGGAAATTCACCAATCAAGATTACCGTAACAGGAAATGCATTTGCTCATTTAAAATCTGCATAGAATTTGCATAAACTTTTCATGTAAATCTGAATGATGAGCCCTTCACTGGCCGCAGACACTGTCCCTATGACCGGCGTACAGCAGCCAGAAGGATGAACTCTACAAATCACTCTGTCCCCAAACATTCATCCGGAGGGGTACACATGGCAGCAACCCAGGGCGCAGGTATCACAAGGGGGCGCAATACCACACAGACCGAAACAGGGAAGAAATAAAATCTCTAGGATTGTGCTGCCCGTACACCTTACAATAAAAAAAATTAATTTTCCCGATTATTCGACCAAAACAATCGAATCGAATGAAAGTCAAAAATCATCTTTTTTTCGATCAAGTAAAACAAACAATTATCCCATTTTTTCCGATTAAAATCCGATCAGAAATGTTAGAAAAATCTTTATATCCGATCTAACGTAATAATCGAACGAAATTATCTAATAAAAAAATTGTATCATGTATGGGCACCATTAGAAATGAATAAAACTATCAGATTTACCCAAAACCCCACACTGTGGAAACGAAAAACGCGAAACGGTCACAAACCTGCAGAACCAGCTGCGGCAGGGCTGACCGACTGCAAACTGAGCTCAGGCTTATTATTATTATTTTTAGTTTTTTTTTTTTTATTTGTCTTTAATCTTTGTCCGTAGTGTATTATAATTCCCGGTATTATGGCTGATGGCATTCCTCTATATCGCCATATGATCATTATGTCTCGTACACACCATCCAATCAGATTCACAGTCAAATCGAATATTTCCGACAAGTCCGATCTGATTTCTGATAATTTTTTTAATCAATTTTCTGATCACTTTTATATAAAATCGATCAGAAAAACGTTCTGAAATGAGAGCTGTCTGCACCTCCTGCGTGTCATATTATGGGATGCCTCATGCCTCCTGCGTGTCATATTATGGGATGCCTCATGCCTCCTCCTGCGTGTCATATTATGGGGTGCCTCATTCCTCCTGCGTGTCATATTATGGGGTGCCTCCTGCTTGTCATATTATGGGGTGCCTCCTGCTTGTCATATTATGGGGTGCCTCATGCCTCCTGCTTGTCATATTATGGGGTGCCTCATGCCCCTGCTTGTCACATTATGGGGTGCCTCATGCCTCCTGCATGTCATATTATGGGGTGCCTCATGCCTCCTGCTTGTCACATTATGGGGTGCCTCATGCCTCCTGCATGTCATATTATGGGGTGCCTTATGCCTCCTTCTCCTGTTTGTCATATTATGGGGTGCCTCATGCCTCCTGCTTGTCATATTATGGGGTGCCTCATGCCTCCTGCTTGTCATATTATGGGGTGCCTCATGCCTCCTCCTGCTTGTCATATTATGGGGTGCCTCATGCCTCCTGCGTGTCATATTATGGGGTGCCTCATGCCTCCTTTTCCTGCTTGTCATATTATGGGGTACCTCATGCCTCCTGCTTGTCATATTATGGGGTGCCTCATGCCTCCTGCTTGTCATATTATGGGGTGCCTCATGCCTCCTGCTTGTCATATTATGGGGTGCCTCATGCCTCCTGCGTGTCATATTATGGGGTGCCTCATGCCTCCTGCGTGTCATATTATGGGGTGCCTCATGCCTCCTTTTCCTGCTTGTCATATTATGGGGTGCCTCATGCCTCCTGCTTGTCATATTATGGGGTGCCTCATGCCTCCTGCTTGTCATATTATGGGGTGCCTCATGCCTCCTCCTGCTTGTCATATTATGGGGTGCCTCATGCCTCCTGCTTGTCATATTATGGGGTGCCTCATGCCTCCTGCTTGTCATATTATGGGGTGCCTCATGCCTCCTGCGTGTCATATTATGGGGTGCCTCATGCCTCCTGCGTGTCATATTATGGGGTGCCTCATGCCTCCTGCTTGTCATATTATGGGGTGACTCATGCCTCCTGCGTGTCACATTATGGGGTGCCTCATGCCTCCTGCATGTCATATTATGGGGTGCCTCATGCCTCCTTCTCCTGTTTGTCATATTATGGGGTGCCTCATGCCTCCTGCTTGTCAAATTATGGGGTGCCTCATGCCTCCTGCTTGTCATATTATGGGGTGCCTCATGCCTCCTCCTGCTTGTCATATTATGGGGTGCCTCATGCCTCCTGCGTGTCATATTATGGGGTGCCTCATGCCTCCTTTTCCTGCTTGTCATATTATGGGGTACCTCATGCCTCCTGCTTGTCATATTATGGGGTGCCTCATGCCTCCTGCTTGTCATATTAACAATAACAATAACAATAACAATAATATTTATATAGCGCTTTTCTCCCTGGGGACTCAAAGCGCTGCGACCCTGCATTATGCAGTCTCAAAGGCTCGGGAAAAGAGGTGAGTTTTTAGCCTTTTTTTAAAGCTGTCCAGAGAAGTAGCCTCTCGTACTGATTGTGGAAGTGAGTTCCATAGAGTAGGGGCTGCGTAGGAAAAGGCCCGAGCACCAAATGTTAAGTGTATCCTGGGAATAACCAGCTTCATCTTGTTGGCAGAGCGGAGGGTGCGTGAAGGGGCATAAAGTTCCAATAGATCCGCTATGTATTTGGGTCCCATGTGGTGTAGAGCCTTGAATGTCAGCAGGCAGATCTTAAAATTGATTCTCCATTTTACTGGCAACCAGTGAAGAGTTTGCAGTACTGGGGTGATGTGTGAGCTGCGGGGGGCATTGGCTAGGAGTCTGGCTGCAGCATTCTGTACTAGCTGTAAGGGGCGCAGAGCCTTATCTGTAGATCCGATGAACAGGGCGTTGCAGTAGTCTAGGCGGGAGGATACAAATGCATGAACCAGGGCAGGTAGGTCTTCAGCTGGGATAAGGTGTTTGATTTTCGCTATATTTCTTAGATGGAAGAAGGAAGACTTGACGACAGCTGATACCTGCTGTCTGAGTTTTAGATTTCCATCCAGGATCACCCCAAGGTTTCGCACAGAGTCTTTATACTGTACAGTATCTCCCCCAATTGCTAGTTTGAGGTGGTGAGCGTTTTGAACTTTATCCATCATGTGTGCACCACCTACCACCAACACCTCTGTTTTGTCAGAGTTCAACCTCAGCCAGCTGGTGTTCATCCAATTTTGTAAATCCACTAGACACGCATTTATGGATGCTGATGGGTCTTGGGTGCCAGGCTTGAAGGACAGATACAGTTGTGTGTCATCTGCATAACAATGGTATCCTAGGCCATAGTTATGGATTATTTTGCCCAGTGGGAGCATGTAGGCTGCAAAGAGTAATGGTGATAGTACAGAACCCTGTGGAACTCCATAGGCAAGTGGCACTGGATTAGAGTAGTGTGTGCCCAGACATACTTGCTGTGTCCTGCCAGATAGGAAGGTCTGAAACCATCTAAGAACAGTACCCCTTAGGCCACAGTAATTCTTCAGTCGCTGGATAAGAATTTCATGATCCACAGTATCAAATGCTGCTGACAAGTCAAGAAGAATCAGAACTGAGCAATCACCCTTGTCCCTTGCAGTAAGTAGATCATTCATTACTCGGACTAATGCTGTTTCAGTGCTGTGCCTTTTCCTGAATCCTGACTGAAAAGTATCAAAGATGTTGTTATCTGTAAGCCTGGCTTCTAGCTGGTTGGCGACTGCTTTCTCGATAACTTTTGATAGGAATGGTAAGTTCGCCACAGGTCTGTAGTTGGTTACAGAATCAGGATCTAGTGATGGTTTCTTCAGGAGGGGTTTTATGATTGCTTTCTTTAGTTCTTCTGGGAAAAGACCACTTTGCAAGGAGCACTGGGTGATTTTGTGAAGTGCTGGCCTGATCAGCTCTGGGCACTGCATTAAGGATCCAGTTGGGCCAGGATCCAGGTCGCAGGTAGTGGGGCGGAGACTTTGAATGAGAATTCCAAAATCTTCTACACTCAGAGTGTCAAAGACTTGCCATGGTGGTACGGTAGTAGGCATATGCAACGTCCAGTGGTCAATTGATGTAGTTGGTGTAATGCTGGCACGGATGGTAGACACCTTGTTTGTGAAGAAGGCAGAGAATTCTTCACACCTTTCCCTGGAGTATGTGGTTGGGGCTTTTAGGCAGGAAGGATTGCAGAGTGATTCCACTGTGTGGAAGAGTTGAGCAGCTCTGTTGTTGGCTGTAGATATTTTGTGCGAGATAAAGTCTGATTTTTTCTTGGTTATTGCTTGTTGGTATTGTCTGAGGTGTTGAACTAGGCTAGATTTGTGCTCCTCAGACCCTGATTTACGCCACTGTCTTTCTAGTCTGCGCCCTTTCTTTTTTAGATCCATGATGGTTTTGTCAAACCAATTAGCTTTCTGCTTTTTGGTTGCTGATTTGGTGCGCCATGGGGCAATACTGTCAAGTGTTTCATATATCGTGGTGTTGTACTGGGTTACTAAAGTGTTTGGGTCCATTTGACTGTGGAGCAGATTTGTAAAATCCAGGTTGGCAGTTATCCTCTCCGGTGTTAATTTACTCAGGGGACGGGTTTTGATTGTTTCTTTAGGGAGCTGCTTGATAGGGTGATGTTCAATAGTAAACTGTATTATGTGATGGTCTGACCACACCACTGGGGTTACTGTTATGTTACTAATGTCCATTCCAAGGTGGAACAGTAAGTCTAGCGTATGCCCTCCTCTGTGGGTAGCTGATTTTACAACTTGTGTGAAGCCTAGTCCACCCATGAGATTTATTAGTTCATTTGCATCTTGTGATTGAGTGTTATCAGCCCGGACGTTGAAGTCACCAAGGATGATCCATCTCGGATAAGACAGAGTCAGCATGGCCAGAAGTTCTGGGAATTCCTGTAGGAAAGGGTCAGCATCTCCGGGGGGACGATAAACCACTAAAATTTTGAAGCCTTTACCAGCTGAGATCTGGCCACCTATACATTCAAAGGACTTTGTTGAGCCAACATTCAGGGCTCTGAGCTGCAGAGTTGTTTTGCCACAAATTGCTACACCCCCTCCTCTGCGGTCTCGTCTTCCCTCACTTAGGACTGAGTAATTGTATGGGATGGTTGCTTCCAATGTGGGGCCCGCATTGGCATCAATCCAGGTTTCTGTGATGCATGAAAAATCGCATGTCTGAATAAGGTCCGCAATAATGGCTGTCTTATTGTTTATAGAGCGGGCATTGCAGAGCAATGCAGTGACTGCATGGGGCTTAGCAATGGCGACTGGGTTCACTGCCGGGGTGTTACTGCATCTCTGACTAGGGACATGGTAACTTCTGCTACTTTCAGCCTCTGATTTCCAGTAAACATCACTGGAGATCGCTGGAAAGTTCTTTCCCTTGAATGGACCTGGGTCCCTGAAGTTGGACTGAGTCTGAGTGTGGCCCTTTTTATGGGCCTGGCCGCCTTTTTTTACCTCTGTGCGTTTTATTTAAAATCCCTAGAGATTGCAGCAAATTAGCTTGTTTTTTCCCAATGTGAGATGCAGCTCTCAATGGCCTGAGAGATAGTAAGAAGCTGGCTGTATAGATTAACATTGCTCTTTGTGAAGGAATGGGTTAAGTAAGCTCTTCCTTTGATTGTTGTTGTTTATCAGTGGGGGGTAGACAAAAGCAAATGCTGGCCTTGTGAATCTAATAGGAGAGGTGTGAAAAGTCCATTGATATGCGGAAGCATGGGGCCTACTAAGGTTTACTTAGAAAGGCAATGGAGTCAATATAATTTCAGCCTCTGAATGCATTTCAAGTATTTGTACAGTCTGCAAAAACGGATTGCCAGCTGAAGGATATTACTGCTGTTTGAGGAAGGAGGATGAATTCCCTTACCTTGGGAAGAGGACTTGGGAAGGTAGGAGATCTGCTTGCTGTGTTGCATGGACATGCTTTTTGATGTGTTTGCTTGTTTGAAGCTGCTGACGTCATGAGTATCCAGGTGGAGAAATCCTATTCCATTGTGTGTCCTTGTAGGAGTAGAGAAGGCTTTTGTTTGTTTGTGTGGATTGTCAGCTTCCCAATCCCATGCAGGACTCCAAAACCAAGGTCAGCTACACATGACTTTCATGGTGAGTACAATCCAGCTTGTAACTTAGCCATCCATAAACTTCCACGTTTCCCAGAAGGTTCCAGTTGTAGCCAGAGAGTTCATGGTGCAGAATCTGTAAGTATTTTTGTTCCTTCTGTGCATATATGTGATTAATGCTTCCCAGAGCCGAGACAAGGTGTGGAGCAGGTAAAAGAAGAGGCTGCCATCTTGAGCGCCTCATGCCTCCTGCCTCCTGCTTGTCATATTATGGGGTGCCTCATGCCTCCTGCTTGTCATATTATGGGGTGCCTCATGCCTCCTGCTTGTCATATTATGGGGTGCCTCATGCCTCCTGCTTGTTATATTATGGGGTGCCTCATGCCTCCTTCTCCTGCTTGTCATATTATGGGGTGCCTCATGCCTCCTGCTTGTCATATTATGGGGTGCCTCATGCCTCCTTCTCCTGCTTGTCATATTATGGGGTGCCTCATGCCTCCTGCTTGTCATATTATGGGGTGCCTCATGCCTCCTGCTTGTCATATTATGGGGTGCCTCATGCCTTCTGCGTGTCATATTATGGGGTGCCTCATGCCTCCTGCTTGTCATATTATGGGGTGCCTCATGCCTCCTGCTTGTCATATTATGGGGTGCCTCATGCCTCCTGCTTGTCATATTATGGGGTGCCTCATGCCTCCTGCTTGTCATATTATGGGGTGCCTCATGCCTCCTGCTTGTCATATTATGGGGTGCCTCATGCCTCCTGCTTGTCATATTATGGGGTGCCTCATGCCTCCTGCTTGTCATATTATGGGGTGCCTCATGCCTCTTGCATGTCATATTATGGGGTGCCTCATGCCTCCTTCTCCTGCTTGTCATATTATGGGGTGCCTCATGCCTCCTTCTCCTGCTTGTCATATTATGGGGTGCCTCATGCCTCCTGCATGTCATATTATGGGGTGCCTCATGCCTCCTTCTCCTGCTTGTCATATTATGGGGTGCCTCATGCCTCCTTCTCCTGCTTGTCATATTATGGGGTGCCTCATGCCTCCTGCTTGTCATATTATGGGGTGCCTCATGCCTCCTGCTTGTCATATTATGGGGTGCCTCATGCCTCCTGCTTGTCATATTATGGGGTGCCTCATGCCTCCTGCTTGTCATATTATGGGGTGCCTCATGCCTCCTGCTTGTCATATTATGGGGTGCCTCATGCCTCCTGCTTGTCATATTATGGGGTGCCTCATGCCTCCTGCTTGTCATATTATGGGGTGCCTCATGCCTCCTTCTCCTGCTTGTCATATTATGGGGTGCCTCATGCCTCCTTCTCCTGCTTGTCATATTATGGGGTGCCTCATGCCTCCTGCTTGTCATATTATGGGGTGCCTCATGCCTCCTGCTTGTCATATTATGGGGTGCCTCATGCCTCCTGCTTGTCATATTATGGAGTGCCTCATGCCTCCTGCTTGTCATATTATGGGGTGCCTCATGCCTCCTGCTTGTCATATTATGGAGTGCCTCATGCCTCCTGCTTGTCATATTATGGGGTGCCTCATGCCTCCTGCTTGTCATATTATGGGGTGCCTCATGCCTCCTTCTCCTGCTTGTCATATTATGGGGTGCCTCATGCCTCCTGCTTGTCATATTATGGGGTGCCTCATGCCTCCTGCTTGTCATATTATGGGGTGCCTCATGCCTCCTGCTTGTCATATTATGGGGTGCCTCATGCCTCCTGCTTGTCATATTATGGAGTGCCTCATGCCTCCTGCTTGTCATATTATGGGGTGCCTCATGCCTCCTGCTTGTCATATTATGGGGTGCCTCATGCCTCCTGCTTGTCATATTATGGGGTGCCTCATGCCTCCTGCTTGTCATATTATGGGGTGCCTCATGCCTCCTTCTCCTGCTTGTCATATTATGGGGTGCCTCATGCCTCCTTCTCCTGCTTGTCATATTACGCACAGAACAAGGATTACATTGAGCAGCTGGTGTGAGATATCAGTAATTAATAACAGCGATGACTAAGTGACAATCTGACACCCCTCAGTCCACAATAAAGGACAGGAGGTGAATTTGGTGGCATTCAGGACAAAGAGGAGGCCGGGGACAAAGGGGCGGAACATGTGCGCGGCACAGCACTGTGTCTGGGCATCACTGCTTGGCACCGACGCCAGTCTGGGAACTTAGTGTTAATTGCTCAGGCTAAAATGTGATTAAGCGAGTAATGAGTGAGAGGTAGTCAGAGAGCCCTCACTGCGAGTGCATTAATATGCTTGTCACTCTGCACAGAAAATACAGCTCTACTCCTTCTACGTGAGACGCACAGCTCCCTGCATATAATCAGGTCAGGAGCGGGGGTACACCGCCATGCCACTGCCGTGCCAAGCCATCAGTCCTACAGAGATCCCTACATAAAACCAGGCCAGGCAGGGGATACACCGCCATACCACGGCTGTGCAAAGCCATCAGTCCTACAGAGATCCCTGCATAAAATCAGGCCAGGCAGGGGGTACACCGCCATGCCAAGCCATCAGTCCTACAGGGATCCCTGCATCAAATCAGGTCAGGAGCGGGGGTACACCGCCATGCCACTGCCGTGCCATGCCATCAGTCCTACAGAGATCCCTGCATAAAATCAGGCCAGGCAGGGGATACACCGCCATACCACGGCTGTGCAAAGCCATCAGTCCTACAAAGATCCCTACATAAAATCAGGCCAGACAGGGAGTACACCGCCAAGCCATCAGTCCTACAGAGATCCCTGCATAAAACCAGGCCAGGCAGGGGGTACACCGCCATGCCACTGCCATGCCAAGCCATCAGTCCTACAGAGATCCCTGCATAAAAGCAGGTCAGGCCGGGGGTACACCGCCATGCCACTGCCATGCCAAGCCATCAGTCCTACAGAGATCCCTGCATAAAAGCAGGTCAGGCAGGGGGTACACCGCCATGCCACTGCCGTGCCAAGCCATCAGTCCTACAGAGATCCCTGCATAAAATCAGGCCAGGCAGGGGGTACACCGCCATGCCACCGCCATCAGTCCTACAGAGATCCCAGCATAAAATCAGGTCATGCAGGGAGTACACCGCCATGCCACTGCCGTGCCATGCCATCAGTCCTACAGAGATCCCTGCATCATATCAGGCCAGGCAGGGGGTACACCGCCATGCCAGCACCGTGCCAAGCCATCAGTCCTACAGAGTTCCCTGCATAAAAGCAGTTCGGGCAGGGGATACACCGCCATGCCAGTACCGTGCCAAGCCATTAGTCCTACAGAGATCCCTGCATAAAAGCAGGTCGGGCAGGGGATACACCGCCATGCCAGTACCGTGCCAAGCCATCAGTCCTACAGAGATCCCTGCATAAAAGCAGGTCAGGCAGGGGGTTACACCGCCATGCCAAGCCATCAGTCCTACAGAGATCCCTGCATAAAATCAGATCAGGCAGTTTATTAGAGAGGCGGTGCGGAGGGATACACCACCATGCCAGCATCGTGCCAAGCCATCGGGCGCAGTCCTAGAGATCCCCACTGAAGAAGGAAGGATAAGGATGACCTGATTCCTGATTGGACGGACATGTGACAAGATGTTCCAATTCTACATAAATGCACTCGGCTTTGATGCTCACATCCCTGCCATTGAGTGCAGTGCCAACACCAGCGCTGCTCCTGGGCATGGAAAGCACTTCTCTGCTATGGTGATCCGAGGGACAGAGACAAAGGAGAGGAGAGTACAGGAAAGCATGCAGCCAGGGGCTGGAGGAGGCACAGAGGCACTTCTCTGCTATGGTGATCCGAGGGACAGAGACAAAGGAGAGGAGAGTACAGGAAAGCATGCAGCCAGGGGCTGGAGGAGGCACTGAAGCACTTCTCTGCTATGGTGATCCGAGGGACAGAGACAAAGGAGAGGAGAGTACAGGAAAGCATGCAGCCAGGGGCTGGAGGAGGCACAGAGGCACTTCTCTGCTATGGTGATCCGAGGGACAGAGACAAAGGAGAGGAGAGTACAGGAAAGCATGCAGCCAGGGGCTGGAGGAGGCACAGAGGCACTTCTCTGCTATGGTGATCCGAGGGACAGAGACAAAGGAGAGGAGAGTACAGGAAAGCATGCAGCCAGGGGCTGGAGGAGGCACAGAGGCACTTCTCTGCTATGGTGATCCGAGGGACAGAGACAAAGGAGAGGAGAGTACAGGAAAGCATGCAGCCAGGGGCTGGAGGAGGCACAGAGATAGCCTGAGATATACAGTATATATATATATATATATATATAAATCAGTGATGTATAGGCACAACTGCAACACAATAAATAGTTAACGGCATATATGGATGGATTCACTGATGTCTGTTAGGAAAGGGGATAATTCTGTCTACAAGGCTGTGCGCCCACATGCCAGTCCTGCACCCACATGCCAGTCCTGCTGCCTGATGCCCCTGACCTCAGCACCCACATGCCAGTCCTGCCACCTGATGCCCCTCACCTCAGCACCCACATGCCAGTCCTGCACCCACATGCCAGTCCTGCTGCCTGATGCCCCTGACCTCAGCACCCACATGCCAGTCCTGCCACCTGATGCCCCTCACCTCACCACCCACATGCCAGTCCTGCTACCTGATACCCCTCACCCCAGCACCCACATGCCAGTCCTGCCACCTGATGCCCCTCACCTCAGCACCCACATGCCAGTCCTGCCACCTGATGCCCAAACCTCAGCACCCACATGCCAGTCCTGCCGTCTGATTCCCCTCACCTCAGCACCCACATGCCAGTCCTGCCACCTGATGCCCCTCACCTCAGCACCCACATGCCAGTCCTGCCACCTGATGTCCAAACCTCAGCACCCACATGCCAGTCCTGCCACCTGATGCCCCTCACCTCAGCACCCACATGCCAGTCCTGCCACCTGATACCCCTCACCTCAGCACCACCATGCCAGTCCTGCCACCTGATGCCCCTCACCTTAGCACCCACATGCCAATCCTGCCACCTGATGCCCCTCACCTCAGCACCCACATGCCAGTCCTGCCGACTGATTCCCCTCACCTCAGCACCCACATGCCAATCCTGCCACCTGATGCCCCTCACCTTAGCACCCACATGCCAATCCTGCCACCTGATGCCCCTCACCTCAGCACCCACATGCCATTCCTGCCGACTGATTCCCTTCACCTCAGCACCCACATGCCAGTCCTGCCACCTGATTCCCCTCACCTCAGCACCCACATGCCAGTCCTGCCGACTGATTCCCCTCACCTCATCACCCACATGCCAGTCCTGCCACCTGATTCCCTTCACCTCAGCACCCACATGCCAGTCCTGCTGCCGGATGCCCCTCACCTCAGCACCCACATGCCAGTCCTGCTGCCTGATGCCCCTCACCTCAGCACCCACATGCCAGTCCTGCCACCTGATGCCCCTCACCTCAGCACCCACATGCCAGTCCTGCCACCTGATGCCCTTCACCTCAGCACCCACATGCCAGTCCTCCCGCCTGATTCCCCTCACCTCAGCACCTACATGCCAGTCCTGTCACCTGATGCCCCTCACCTCAGCACCCACATGCCAGTCCTGCCACCTGATGCCCCTCACCTCAGCACCCACATGCCAGTCCTGCCACCTGATGCCCTTCACCTCAGCACCCACATGCCAGTCCTCCCGCCTGATTCCCCTCACCTCAGCACCTACATGCCAGTCCTGTCACCTGATGCCCCTCACCTCAGCACCCACATGCCAGTCCTGCTGCCGGATGCCCCTCACCTAAGCACCCACATGCCAGTCCTGCCACCTGATGCCCCTCACCTCAGCACCCACATGCCAGTCCTGCCACCTGATGCCCTTCACCTCAGCACCCACATGCCAGTCCTCCCGCCTGTTTCCCCTCACCTCAGCACCTACATGCCAGTCCTGTCACCTGATGCCCCTCACCTCAGCACCCACATGCCAGTCCTGCCACCTGATACCCCTCACCTCAGCACCCCCATACCAGTCCTGCCACCTGATGCCCCTCACCTCAGCACCACCATGCCAGTCCTTCCACCTGATGCCCCTCACCTCAGCACCCACATGCCAGTCCTGCCACCTGATGCCCCTCACCCCAGCACCCACATGCCAGTCCTGCCACCTGATGCCCCTCACCTCAGCACCCACATGCCAGTCCTGCCACCTGATGCCCCTCACCTCAGCACCCACATGCCAGTCCTGCCACCTGATACCCCTCACCTCAGCACCCACATGCCAGTCCTGCCACCTGATACCCCTCACCTCAGCACCCACATGCCAGTCTTGCCACCTGATGCCCCTCACCTTAGCACCCACATGCCAATCCTGCCACCTGATGCCCCTCACCTCAGCACCTACATGCCAGTCCTGCCACCTGATACCCCTCTCCTCAGCACCCACATGCCAGTCCTGTCACCTGATGCCCCTCACCTCAGCACCCACATGCCAGTCCTGCCACCTGATACCCCTCACCTCAGCACCCACATGCCAGTCCTGCCACCTGATACCCCTCACCTCAGCACCCACATGCCAGTCCTGCCACCTGATGCCCCTCACCTTAGCACCCACATGCCAATCCTGCCACCTGATGCCCCTCACCTCAGCACCTACATGCCAGTCCTGCCACCTGATACCCCTCACCTCAGCACCCACATGCCAGTCCTGCCACCTGATGCCCCTCACCTCAGCACCCACATGCCAGTCCTGCCACCTGATGCCCCTCACCTCAGCACCCACATGCCAGTCCTGCCACCTGATGCCCCTCACCTAAGCACCCACATGCCAGTCCTGCCACCTGATACCCCTCACCTCAGCACCCACATGCCAGTCCTGCCACCTGATGCCCCTCACCTCAGCACCCACATGCCAGTCCTGCCACCTGATGCCCCTCACCTTAGCACCCACATGCCAATCCTGCCACCTGATGCCCCTCACCTCAGCACCTACATGCCAGTCCTGCCACCTGATACCCCTCTCCTCAGCACCCACATGCCAGTCCTGCCACCTGATACCCCTCTCCTCAGCACCCACATGCCAGTCCTGCCACCTGATGCCCCTCACCTCAGCACCCACATGCCAGTCCTGCCACCTGATGTCCCGCACCTCAGCACCCACATGCCAGTCCTGCCACCTGATGCCCCTCACCTCAGCACCACCATGCCAGTCCTGCCACCTGATGCCCCTCACCTCAGCCCCCACATGCCAGTCCTGCCACCTGATGCCCAAACCTCAGCATCCACATGCCAGCCCTGTCACCTGATGCCCCTCACCTCAGCCCCCACATGCCAGTCCTGCCACCTGATGCCCAAACCTCAGCATCCACATGCCAGCCCTGTCACCTGATGCCCCTCACCTCAGCACTCACATGCCAGTCCTGCAACCTGATTCCCCTCATCTCAGCACCCACATGCCAGTCCTGCCACCTGATTCCCCTCACCTCAGCACCCACATGCCAGTCCTGCCACCTGATGTCCCTCACCTCAGCACCCACATGCCAGTCCTGTCACCTGATGCCCCTCACCTCAGCACCACCATGCCAGTCCTTCCACCTGATACCCCTCACCTCAGCACCCACATGCCAGTCCTGCTGCCGGATGCCCCTCACCTCAGCACCCACATGCCAGTCCTGTCACCTGATGCCCTTCACCTCAGCACCCACATGCCAGTCCTGTCACCTGATGCCCTTCACCTCAGCACCCACATGCCAGTCCTGCCACCTGATTCCCCTCACCTCAGCACCTACATGCCAGTCCTGTCACCTGATACCCCTCACCTCAGCACCCACATGCCAGTCCTGTCACCTGATACCCCTCACCTCAGCACCCACATGCCAGTCCTGCCACCTGATACCCCTCACCTCAGCACCCACATGCCAGTCCTGCCACCTGATGCCCCTCACCTCAGCACCCACATGCCAGTCCTGCCACCTGATGCCCCTTACCTCAGCACCCACATGCCAGTCCTGCCACCTGATGCCCTTCACCTCAGCACCCACATGCCAGTCCTCCCGCCTGATTCCCCTCACCTCAGCACCCACATGCCAGTCCTGTCACCTGATGCCCCTCACCTCAGCACCCACATGCCAGTCCTGCCACCTGATGCCCCTCACCTCAGCACCCACATGCCAGTCCTGTCACCTGATGCCCTTCACCTCAGCACCTACATGCCAGTCCTGCCACCTGATACCCCTCACCTCAGCACCCACATGCCAGTCCTCCCGCCTGATTCCCCTCACCTCAGCACCTACATGCCAGTCCTGTCACCTGATACCCCTCACCTCAGCACCTACATGCCAGTCCTGTCACCTGATACCCCTCACCTCAGCACCCACATGCCAGTCCTGCCACCTGATGCCCCTCACCCCAGCACCCACATGCCAGTCCACCCACCTGATGCCCCTCACCTCAGCACCCACATGCCAGTCCTGCCACCAGATACCCCTCACCTCAGCACCCACATGCCAGTCCTGCCACCTGATACCCCTCAGCACCCACATGCCAGTCCTGCCACCTGATGCCCCTCACCTCAGCACCCACATGCCAGTCCTGCCACCAGATACCCCTCACCTCAGCACCCACATGCCAGTCCTGCCACCTGATGTCCCGCACCTCAGCACCCACATGCCAGTCCTGCCACCTGATGCCCAAACCTCAGCACCCACATGCCAGTCCTGCCACCTTATTCCCCTCACCTCAGCACCCACATGCCAGTCCTGCCACCTGATGCCCAAACCTCAGCACCCACATGCCAGTCCTGCCACCTGATGCCCCTCACCTCAGCACCCACATGCCAGTCCTGCCACCTGATGCCCCTCACCCCAGCACCCACATGCCAGTCCACCCACCTGATGCCCCTCACCTCAGCACCCACATGCCAGTCCTGCCACCAGATACCCCTCACCTCAGCACCCACATGCCAGTCCTGCCACCTGATACCCCTCAGCACCCACATGCCAGTCCTGCCACCTGATGCCCCTCACCTCAGCACCCACATGCCAGTCCTGCCACCAGATACCCCTCACCTCAGCACCCACATGCCAGTCCTGCCACCTGATACCCCTCACCTCAGCACCCACATGCCAGTCCTGCCACCTGATGCCCCTCACCTCAGCACCCACATGCCAGTCCTGCCACCTGATGCCCCTCACCTCAGCACCCACATGCCAGTCCAGACAAAAGAATTTGGTCTCCACATGGATACAAACTTCCAGGAAGCAGCGCCCTCCAGCAGACTTGCACCCGCACAGAGTGAAAAGTTTAGTGTTGTGCCAGCAAGCTATGTGCCTCACCTAGTGCCCTGGTGCACACAATTTATGCCAGGGCGGAGGTGACTGAGGTGCCCAAAGCGAAGAAACCCATAGCAACCAGTCAGAGCAATGAGGGGTTATGATTTCTGTGCACTGTTATATATACAATATAGATATATAATTTGAGTATTGGTTGGATGTATTGGTATGATGCCTGCCCCCCTCTGTTCCCCCCTCTGCACCCCCCCAGCACCCCCCTCTGCATCCCCTCTCTGCCCCCCTTTGTGTCCTCCCCGCGCCCCCCTTGGCACTGGCCCCTGTAGACGTCCTCCGCTCAGGCAGGAATTATACAGGCAGGAAGCTGAGGATGTAGCGGATTGTTGCCCCCTCCCTGGAGGCTGGCGCCGGTCCTTACCTGGGCAAGGTGCGGTGAGGCGGCTGGGCAGCAGAGGATGGATGGCTGGGTGGTCAGGCTGTCTTCTCTTCTGTGTGTTCAGCCTTTCTGCTCACATCCTTTTATCTGCTACTCTCCTTTGTTTGGATACAGGCTGCTACCACTGCTGGCTGCGGAGGGGACGCTGCTCCCCCTCTCTGCCCTCTGCTGGCTCTGCCAGTGCAGGAGGGGTGCAGGGCAGCTGTCCCCCCCATCTCTCATGCACCTGCCATAGGATGCTGCCCCCAGGAGCCCAGACTGAGCTGTGATTGGCAGCCCTGCCTCCTCCCTGCACTGACAGCTCTTGGTACAAACCTTGCTGCTATATATTCTGCTGCTGCCTCAGTCACAGCTGACAGTCCAGCCTGTGCAGTGGCAAGGCATGCCTGGGGAGGGCTGCCTGGGGGGCATGCCTGGGTGGGGGGCTGCCTGATGAGGGGGGGGGGCATGCCTGGGGAGGGGGGGCTGCCTGGGGAGGGGCTGCCTGGGGAGGGCTGCCTTGGGAGAGGGGGCTGCCTGGGGAGCAGAGGGCTGCCTGGGGGGCTGCCTGGGGGGGAAGGCTGCCTGGGGGGGAAGGCTGCCTGGGAAAGGGGGGCTGCCTGGCTGGGGGGGGCTGTCTGGGGTGTATGCCTGGGTAGTGCAGGGGGCTGCCTGATGAGGGGGGCTGCCTAGAGAGAGTTGTCCACACACAACAATGATAACACACAACTTTCAAACACACAATATATATTAGCAATACACAATAACACTAATAATAATAACAATACTACACAACACTGATAGCACACAACTTACTGATGCACAGCCAGAATATATCGGTGATACAACTAATACACAATACTAATAATAATATAGAACAACACCCACAATGCACAACAGCAATAATACACAACTCCAGCACAATACACATGAGAACATATCAGCAATGCACAACAACACTAGTAACACTGAACAATAATACTAAGAAAAACAAAACAACACCATTAGCACACAACTTCAGCATGTGACCAACACACACCAAGAATATATCAGCAATACACAACAACATCTACAATAATACTGAACTTCAGCACGTCATCAACACACAACAGGAATAAATCAATAAAAGATAACATAAACAATACACAACACTAATAATACACAACATGAACAGAAAAAATACATAACACTTATAGTACACAACATAAACAGAAACAATACACAACACTAATAATACACAACACATAAACAGAAACAATACACAACACTTATAATACACAACATAAACAGAAACAATACACAACACTTATAATACACAACATAAACAGAAACAATACACAACACTAATAATACACAACACATAAACAGAAACAATACACAACACTTATAATACACAACATAAACAGAAACAATACACAACACTAATAATACACAACACATAAACAGAAACAATACACAACACTAATAATACACAACATAAACATAAACAATACACAACACTAATAATACACAACACATAAACAGAAACAATACACAACACTAATAATACACAACATAAACAGAAACAATACACAACACTAATAATACACAACATAAACAGAAACAATACACAACACCTATAATACACAACATGAACAGAAACAATACACAACACTTATAATACACAACATAGACAGAAACAATACACAACACTTATATAATACACAAAATAAACAGAAACAATACACAACACCTATAATACACAACATGAACAGAAACAATACACAACACTAATAATACACAACATAGACAGAAACAATACACAACACAAATAATACACAACATAAACAGAAACAATACACAACACCTATAATACACAACATGAACAGAAACAATACACAACACTAATAATACACAACATAAACAGAAACAATACACAACACTAATAATACACAACATAAACAGAAACAATACACAACACTAATAATACACAACACATAAACAGAAACAATACAAAACACTTATAGTACACAACATGAACAGAAACAATACACAACACTAATAATACACAACACATAAACAGAAACAATACACAACACTAATCATACACAACATAAACAGAAACAATACACAACACTAATAATACACAACATGAACAGAAACAATACATAACACTAATAATACACAACATGAACAGAAACAATACACAACACTAATAATACACAACATAAACAGAAACAATACACAACACTTATAATACACAACATGAACAGAAACAATACACAACACTAATAATACACAACATAAACAGAAACAATACACAACACTAATAATACACAACATAAACAGAAACAATACACAACACTAATAATACACAACATAAACAGAAACAATACACAACACTAATAATACACAACATAAACAGAAACAATACATAACACTTATAATACACAACATAAACAGAAACAATACACAACACTTATAATACACAACATGAACAGAAACAATACACAACACTAATAATACACAACATAAACAGAAACAATACACAACACTAATAATACACAACATGAACAGAAACAATACATAACACTAATAATACACAACATGAACAGAAACAATACACAACACTTATAATACACAACATAAACAGAAAAAATACATAACACTTATAGTACACAACATAAACAGAAACAATACATAACACTTATAGTACACAACATAAACAGAAACAATACACAACACTAATAATACACAACATAAACAGAAACAATACACAACACTAATAATACACAACATGAACAGAAACAATACACAACACTTATAATACACAACATGAACAGAAACAATACATAACACTAATAATACACAACATAAACAGAAACAATACACAACACTAATAATACACAACATGAACAGAAACAATACATAACACTAATAATACACAACATGAACAGAAAAAATACATAACACTAATAATACACAACATAAACAGAAACAATACACAACACTAATAATACACAACATGAACAGAAACAATACATAACACTAATAATACACAACATGAACAGAAAAAATACATAACACTAATAATACACAACATAAACAGAAACAATACACAACACTAATAATACACAACATGAACAGAAACAATACATAACACTAATAATACACAACATGAACAGAAAAAATACATAACACTAATAATACACAACATGAACAGAAACAATACATAACACTAATAATACACAACATAAACAGAAACAATACACAACACTAATAATACACAACATGAACAGAAACAATACACAACACTAATAATACACAACATAAACAGAAACAATACACAACACTAATAATACACAACATAAACAGAAACAATACACAACACTAATAATACACAGCATGAACAGAAACAATACACAACACTAATAATACACAACATAAACAGAAACAATACACAACACTAATAATACACAACATAAACAGAAACAATACACAACACATAAACAGAAACAATACACAACACTAATAATACACAACATAAACAGAAACAATACACAACACTAATAATACACAGCATGAACAGAAACAATACACAACACTAATAATACACAACATAAACAGAAACAATACACAGCACTTATAATACACAACATAAACAGAAACAATACACAACACTTATAATACACAACATAAACAGGAACAATACACAACACTAATAATACACAGCATGAACAGAAACAATACACAACACTAATAATACACAACATAAACATAAACAATACACAACACTAATAATACACAACACATAAACAGAAACAATACAAAACACTTATAATACACAACATAAACAGAAACAATACACAACACTTATAATACACAACATAAACAGGAACAATACACAACACTAATAATACACAGCATGAACAGAAACAATACACAACACTAATAATACACAACAGAAACATAAACAATACACAACACTAATAATACACAACATAAACAATACACAACACTAATAATACACAACATGAACAGAAACAATACACAACACTAATAATACACAACATGAACAGAAACAATACACAACACTAATAATACACAACATGAACAGAAACAATACATAACACTTATAATACACAACATAAACAGAAACAATACACAACACTTATAATACACAACATAAACAGAAACAATACACAACACTAATAATACACAACATAAACAGAAACAATACACAACACTAATAATACACAACATAAACAGAAACAATACACAACACTAATAATACACAACATGAACAGAAACAATACACAACACTTATAATACACAACATAAACAGAAACAATACACAACACTTATAATACACAACATAAACAGGAACAATACACAACACTAATAATACACAACATAAACAGAAACAATACACAACACTAATAATACACAACATGAACAGAAACAATACACAACACTAATAATACACAACATAAACAGAAACAATACATAACACTTATAATACACAACATAAACAGAAACAATACACAACACTAATAATACACAACATAAACAGAAACAATACACAACACTAATAATACACAACATAAACAGAAACAATACATAACACTTATAATACACAACATAAACAGAAACAATACACAACACTAATAATACACAACATAAACAGAAACAATACACAACACATAAACAGAAACAATACACAACAATAATAATACACAACATAAACAGAAACAATACATAACACTTATAATACACAACATAAACAGAAACAATACACAACACTAATAATACACAACATAAACAGAAACAATACATAACACTAATAATACACAACATGAACAGAAACAATACACAACACTAATAATACACAACATAAACAGAAACAATACACAACACTTATAATACACAACATGAACAGAAACAATACACAACACTAATAATACACAACATAAACAGAAACAATACACAACACTTATAATACACAACATAAACAGAAACAATACACAACACATAAACAGAAACAATACACAACAATAATAATACACAACATAAACAGAAACAATACACAACACTAATAATCTATATATATAAAATCGGATGTGTGTGTGTGTGTATGTATGTGCCGCGATCACTCGAAAACGGCTTGACCGATTTGAACGAAACTTGGTAAACAGATCCCTTACTACCTGGGATGATATGTTCAGGGGGTCTTGCGGCCCCCCTGCACATCTGGGCGGAGCTACAAACAGCAAATCAGATTCCACCCATTCAAGTCAATGGAAAAAATGTAAAAGGCTGCCATTCTCACAGTGATCAAGCCAGAATCCCCACACATGGCACAGTTGGTCACTTGGTGACCGAGGTTACAAATCCAGGAAAAGTGGGCGGAGCATAAAACAGCCAATCAAATTTCAGCCGTTCGTTTTAAATGGGAAAATGTAAACTGCAGCCATTCTTAGATTGTTAATCGCTGGGGTCTCAAACTTGCCACACTTGGTCACTGGGTGACTGGGATTAATATTCAGGTAAGTGGGTGGTGCCTACAACAGCCAATCAAAATTCACCTATTGATTTTCAAGGGGAATATTTAAACTGCTGCTATTCTTACACTTTTAATGGCAGAGGCTTCAAACTTGCTACAGTCGGTCATTGGGTGACTGGGGTCCAAATTCACTAAAGGGGCGGGGCCACAAACAGCCAATCAGATTTCTTTGGTGGATAAACTGTAGTGTTGGGCGAACAGTGTTCGCCACTGTTCGGGTTCTGCAGAACATCACCCTGTTCGGGTGATGTTCGAGTTCGGCCGAACACCTGATGGTGTTCGGCCAAACCGTTCGGCCACATGGCCGAACTAAGAGCGCATGGCCGAACGTTCCCCGAACGTTCGGCTAACGCTGTGATTGGCCGAACGGGTCACGTGGTTCGGACCCAAACGCGCTCTGATTGGCCGAACTGTCACGTGGTTCGGGTAAATAAATACCCGAACCACGTCATATTTCTGCCATTTGTCTGTGGGTTTAGCTTTGGGTAGGCAGGCAGGGTAGTTCGCGCTCCAGCCACGCTAGCCAGGGTCCCCCCAGTCATTGTGTCGCTGCTGGGAATAGTAGTACACCGCTCGCTCAGCATTCTGTTTACTGCCACTCTGTGTACCTCGCTCAGCCACACTATATAGCATTCTGTTTACTGTTCTGTGTCTGCTGGGAATAGTAGTACACCGCTCGCTCAGCCACACTATATAGCATTCTGTTTACTGCCACTCTGTGTACCTCGCTCAGCCACACTATATAGCATTCTGTTTACTGTTCTGTGTCTGCTGGGAATAGTAGTACACCGCTCGCTCAGCCACACTATATAGCATTCTGTTTACTGCCACTCTATGTACCTCGCTCAGCCACACTATATAGCATTCTGTTTACTGTTCTGTGTCAGCTGGGAATAGTAGTACACCGCTCGCTCAGCCACACTATATAGCATTCTGTTTACTGCCACTCTGTGTACCTCGCTCAGCCACACTATATAGCATTCTGTTTACTGTTCTGTGTCTGCTTGGAATAGTAGTACACCGCTCGCTCAGCCACACTATATAGCATTCTGTTTACTGCCACTCTGTGTACCTCGCTCAGCCACACTATATAGCATTCTGTTTACTGTTCTGTGTCTGCTGGGAATAGTAGTACACCGCTCGCTCAGCCACACTATATAGCATTCTGTTTACTGCCACTCTGTGTACCTCGCTCAGCCACACTATATAGCATTCTGTTTACTGTTCTGTGTCTGCTGGGAATAGTAGTACACCGCTCGCTCAGCCACACTATATAGCATTCTGTTTACTGCCACTCTGTGTACCTCGCTCAGCCACACTATATAGCATTCTGTTTACTGTTCTGTGTCTGCTGGGAATAGTAGTACACCGCTCGCTCAGCCACACTATATAGCATTCTGTTTACTGCCACTCTGTGTACCTCGCTCAGCCACACTATATAGCATTCTGTTTACTGTTCTGTGTCTGCTGGGAATAGTAGTACACCGCTCGCTCAGCCACACTATATAGCATTCTGTTTACTGCCACTCTGTGTACCTCGCTCAGCCACACTATATAGCATTCTGTTTACTGTTCTGTGTCTGCTGGGAATAGTAGTACACCGCTCGCTCAGCCACACTATATAGCATTCTGTTTACTGCCACTCTGTGTACCTCGCTCAGCCACAATATATAGCATTCTGTTTACTGCCACTCTGTGTCTGCTGGGAATAGTAGTACACCGCTCACCCGCCACTGTATAGCATTGTGCTCTGTGTCGCTGCTGGGAATAGTGGTACACCGCTCACCCACCACTGTATAGCATTGTGCTCTGTGTCGCTGCTGGGAATAGTGGTACACCGCTCACCCGCCACTGTATAGCATTGTGCTCTGTGTCGCTGCTGGGAATAGTGGTACACCGCTCAGCCACACTATATAGCATTCTGTTTACTGTTCTGTGTCTGCTGGGAATAGTAGTACACCGCTCGCTCAGCCACACTATATAGCATTCTGTTTACTGCCACTCTGTGTACCTCGCTCAGCCACACTATATAGCATTCTGTTTACTGCCACTCTGTGTCTGCTGGGAATAGTAGTACACCGCTCACCCGCCACTGTATAGCATTGTGCTCTGTGTCGCTGCTGGGAATAGTGGTACACCGCTCACCCGCCACTGTATAGCATTGTGCTCTGTGTCGCTGCTGGGAATAGTGGTACACCGCTCACCCGCCACTGTATAGCATTTCTGTACTGCCACTGTACTGCTGCCAGTCAGCGTGTACTTTAAGGATAAGTGAAATGAGGAAGAAATCCGGTGAAAGAGGGAGGGGCAAGGGAAGAGGTGTTTCCCCTGACGGTTCACGTACAGGCCACAGGGGAGCACCCAAGAAAACCCACTCAATACCGCCCATGTTGTCCAGGACAACAACCCTCACAAATCCAAAAGAACAGGACCAGATAATTACTTGGATGACCTCTCAAGCGTCCAGCAGTGGGTTAAGCAGCACCAGCACATCACGCACGAGGTCCGAGTCCTCAGCCAGTTACAAGGAGCCAGTGGGCACAAAGCTGACACAACCGGCAGCGACACCACGCACACAACTGCCAGATAACCAGTCCGATGAATTACCTCAGGACACAATGGGGTATTTGCAGGAGCTATTCCCAGCCCAACAAACTTCCACCTTTCAAAGGTCAATGGAGGAACAGCCAGAAATGTTGTGCCCGGATTCACAACCATTAACTGTGGGAAATGCACCGCGCACTGAAATACAAGGCGAGTCCGAGGTGGACTCGGAAACCCAAATCCCAGAGCAAGTTGGGCAGGAGGGGTTGCAATTGCAGGAGGTCGGCCGACAAGATCTGGAAGACGACGTTGGAGTGAGCTGCGCAGAGGTTGTTCTGGGGAGCTCTACTCCACGGCGGCGGCCCCCCACAATGACATATGACGAGTTTCAGGAGATGGAAGAGGAGGGTATGGACAATGTGGACAGAGACCCAGATTTTGTTTGTGAACGAGAACGAGAACATCGCCGTCGTAGCAGCAGCACAGATGAGTCTGTTGAAGAACCCACTGCTGCACGAGTTCGCCTTGTGCCACAAGGTAGGCGGCGCGCAATTTCAGGCACCACAAGCGTGGAAGTTCAAGTGAGAGGCAAAAGAGGAGCAAACAGAAATCGCCAGCAAGGCAGGTGCTCCAAAGTCTGGACTTTCTTTGAAGACTGCACTGAGGATGTTACCATGACGATTTGCAAGGTGTGCAAGACCCGCCTGAGCAGGGGGAAAAGTATTAACAACCTCTCCACCACCAGCATGAGCCGCCACATGCTATCCAAACATCCCACTCTGTGGGCAAACGCGGCAGGACAGGGTACAAGCAACACTGCCTCCCTTGGGTTCACCAGACTCACCACCAGACCCGCCTCAGCAGCAGCAGTAGCCCAGCCATTGCGTGGTTCACAACATTCACAAACATCAGACGACGCTGACACTGTCACTTTCCGGAGTAGTGCTCTTGAGGTCTCCCAGTGTTCATCAAACACAACAACCAACAGCCCTTCCGTGTGCAGCGCTACGGTTCAGTTGTCTGTGTCGGAGATGTTTGAGCGCAAGAGGAAATTGCCAGCAAATGACCCCCGGGCCGTGGCAGTAACAGCCAGCATAGCCAAGCTTCTGGCCTGCGAAATGCTGCCATATCGAGTGGTGGAGACAAACAGCTTCAAGGGCATAATGTCAGTGGCCATCCCACGTTACGTGGTTCCCAGCCGCTACCACTTTGCGCGCTCTGCAGTGCCTGAGTTGCATGAGCACGTGGTCAGCAAAATAACCCGAAGCTTGAAGAATGCCGTTGCCTGCAAGGTTCACCTCACCACTGACACTTGGACGAGTGCGTTCGGACAGGGTCGATACATCTCCCTTACTGCGCACTGGGTGAACCTTGTGGAGTCTGGCAGCGATTCCTCACCTGCTACGGCGCGGGTGTTGCCCACGCCGCAAACAGCTGCACCGCCGTCCCTCCCACTGGATAACAACAGCAGCACCTACCTCTCTGACTCCTTCTCCTCCAACGCATCTCAAAGCTGTACCTCATCCGGAAACGCTAACCCAACAGCAGTAGGATCGTGGAAGCAGTGCAGCACAGCTGTTGGCATGCGTCAGCAAGCGTTGCTGAAGCTGATCTGCCTTGGGGATAAGCAGCACACAGGGGAGGAAATTTGGAGGGGAATAAAGGAACAGACGGATTTGTGGCTGGCACCGCTGGACCTGAAACCGGGCATGATTGTGTGTGATAATGGGAGTAATCTCATTCGCGCTTTAAGGTTGGCTAAGCTGACACACATCCCTTGCCTGGCGCACGTGATGAACCTAGTAGTTCAGCGGTTCCTGAGGACATACCCAGGCGTGGCCGATCTTCTGTTGAAGGTGCGACGAGAGGCCAAACATTGCAGAAATTCCAGTACTGCTTCGGGGGCACTCGCCAAGATGCAGGAGCGCTTCAATCTCCCCCACCATCGCTTGCTGTGTGATGTCCCTACGCGCTGGAATTCTACGCTGCACATGCTAGCCCGCTTTTGCGAGCAGAAGAGTGCAGTGATCCAGTACATGACGGCGCAGTACCGAGGCGCATCCGGACAGCTGCCAAGCTTCTGTGGATCCGATTGGGCCAACATGTTGGACCTCTGCCAAGTCCTCCAAAATTTTGAGCAATCCACGTTGCTTGTGAGCAGTGACAACTCTTCAGTCAGCATTACCATACCACTGCTGTGTTTACTGAAGAGGTCGATGTTGAAAATCAAGGAAACAGCTGTCATGATGCAACTGGGGGAATCTGAGGGAGAAAACGATCAGCGTGATGGTACCAACATCAGGCCATCCGCCTCAGGAAACGCTGGCCCCAGCAGCTATGACGAAGAAGAGGAGGAGGAACAGCTGGAGTTGGAGCAGGAATTTCCTGCCACCACTGACGAGGGCCAGAGCGGTGCACGTTGGACTTCCACAATTCAGCGCGAATGGTCAGCAGAAGCAGACCAGGAAGAAGGTGACGACTATGATGCATCACAACAACTATCACAACGCTCACAAGAGGATGATGAGGATTCTGGTAGGACTCTTGCACACATGGCTCAATTCATGCTAGACTGCATTGAACGCGACCCACGCATTGTGCGCATTCTGGACAACACCAATTACTGGGTTTATACCCTTCTGGATCCACGGTACAAACACAATGTTCCAAAACTGCTTGAAGAAAGAGTCAGACAGGTCAAAATGGAAAACTACCAGCAGGCCCTTGTGGAGACTTTAGAGAGGAGATTGACATCCTCCCCCTCCTCTAGCCAGTTGTACGCAGACAGACTGACTTCCGCAAACCCAGGACGACCAGGAGGGCAGCAAACAACACAAGCCGCAGCTAGTGCCCAAAAGGGAATGGTATCGGCAGTGTCCTTGGAGTGGGAAAATTTTATGACACCCATGCAGCAGCACACAGAACAGCAAGCGTGCAGATCCACCTCCAACACCGATCGCCTGGAGAAGATGGTCAAGGACTACATGTCAGATGGCGTAGCTGTGTTGAACAATCCATCTGCACCCTTCAACTGTTGGGTATCGAAGCTAGACACCTGGCACGAACTGGCAATGTACGCAATAGAGGTGCTGGCTTGCCCGGCAGCCAGCGTTATGTCGGAACGCTGTTTCAGTGCTGCCGGAGGCATCGTCACAGATCGGCGTATCCGCCTCTCCACAGAAAATGCAGACCGTCTGACTCAAATTAAAATGAATCAATCCTGGATTGGAAACGACTACGCAACACTCCAGGACCCCAACCAAGTAACATGACCAATGACCATCTGTGATGGGTTAGCGTTTCCGGTCCCTGTTTATTGAACCTCTCATCTGTATTACATTTATGACTGCATGGCGGCAAAAAGCATTGCTATATCCGCACGCTATTTGTCCTCACGCAAGGCCTGGGATGCTGTGTCTCAAAAAGCGTGGCCTTCTCCTCCTGCGCCTCCTCCTGTTCCCTCACGTGTGCTGCTGCTGCTGCTGCTGGGTTAGCGTTTACGGTCCCTGTTTATTGAACCTCTCATCTTTATTACATTTATGACTGCATGGCGGCAAAAAGCATTGCTATATCCGCACGCTATTTGTCCTCATGCAAGGCCTGGGATGTTGTGTCTCAAAAAGCGTGGCCTTCTCCTCCTTCGGCTCCTCCTGTTCCCTCACGTGTGCTGCTGCTGCTGCTGGGTTAACGTTTCCGGTCCCTGATTATTGAACCTCTCATCTTTATTACATTTATGACTGCATGGCGGCAAAAAGCATTGCTATATCCGCACGCTTCTTGTCCTCATGAAAGGCCTGGGATGTTGTGTCTCAAAAAGCGTGGCCTTCTCCTCCTGCGGCTCCTCCTGTTCCCTCACGTGTGCTGCTGCTGCTGCTGCTGGGTTAGCGTTTCCGGTCCCTTTTCCTGGAACCTCTTCTCTGTATTACATTTATGACTGCATGGCGACAAAAAGCATGTTACCTGTGCAAAGAAACATGACATTTTCCACATTTAAAAGACAGTTTTTCCTTTGAAACTTTACAATCAATTTTCTCAAAAACTATAAGCTCTTTTTCAAATATTTTTTTTCCTCTTGTACCCACTCCCAAGGTGCACATACCCTGCAAATTTGGGGTATGTAGCATGTAAGGAAGCTTTACAAAGCACGAAAGTTCGGGTCCCCATTGACTTCCATTATGTTCGGAGTTCGGCGCGAACACCCGAACATCGCGGCGATGTTCGGCGAACGTTCGCGAACCCGAACATCTAGGTGTTCGCCCAACACTAATAAACTGCTTCCATTCACACATTTTTTGATGCCAGGAACCCAAAAGCTCACAAACTTGGTCTTTGAGTGACTGTGTGTCAAGGTTACAAAAAGTGGGCGGAGCCAAAATAACTTTTACTGGGAAAATATAAACTGCAGCCATTCTTACACCGTTAATGGCAGGGTTCTCAAACTTTGCACAGTTGATAATTGGGTGACAGATTAAGATTTTGGAAGGTGGGTGGAGCCTACAACAGCCAATAAAAATTCACCTTTTGATTTTCAAAGGGAATATTTCATCTGCTACCATTCTCTTATACTGTTAAAAGCAGATGCCTCAAACCTGGTACAGTTGGTCACTGGGTGACTGGGGTCCAAATTCAGGAAGGGGGCGGAGCCACAAACAGCCAGATTTGTTTATTTTTCAATGGGAATATACAAAGTATTGATACCAAGGACCCCAAAGCTGATAAACTTGATAATTGAGTGACTGTATGTCAAGGTTAGAAAAAGTGGGCGGTGCCAACAACTTCATTTTTTACATTGCAGGGTTCCCATACTTTACACAATTGGCCACTGGGTGACTGGGATGAATATTCAGAAATGTGGGTGCAGCCTACAACAGCCAATCAAAATGTACCTATTGATTTTCAAGGGGAATATTCACATTGCTACTATTCTTACACTGTTAGTGGCAGAGGCCTCAAACTTGATACAGTCAGTCATTGGGTGACTGGGGTCCAAATTCACTAAAGGGGTGGCGCCACAAACAGCCAATCAGATTTGTTAGATTGATTTCAGCCATTCTGTTATTGGCAAGGTTCTCAAACGTGACACAGTTGGCCACTGGGTGACTGAGACTAATGTTCAGAAAAGTGGGTGGAGCCTACAGCAGCCAATCAAAATTCACCTTTTGATTTTCAAGGGGAATATTTACTTTGCTGCCATTCATGCACTCTTAAGGGCAGAGGCCTAACATCTGCTACAGTTAGTCACTGGGAGACTGGGGTTGGCCCGATCTGAAGGGATCGGGCCAAAAACAGCCAATCAGATTTGTTCAATTTCAATGGTAAAATGCGACTTATTGATGCCAAAGACCCCAAAGCTCATAAACTTGGTTGTTAAGTGACTGTATGTCAAGATTAGAAATAGTGGGCGGAGCCAAAAACAACTAACTTTTTACATGGGGAAATGTAAACTGCAGCTTTTCTTACACTGTTAATGGTAGGGTTCTCAAACTTCACACAGATGGTCACTGGGTGACTAGGATTAATATTCGGAAAAGTAGGTGGAGCCTACAAGAGCCAATCAAAATTCACCTATTGATTTTCAAGGGGAATATTGAAACTGCAGCCATTCTCACACGGTTAATAGCAGAGGCCTCAAACCTGCTACAGTCGGTCGTTAAGTGTTTGGGGTTCAAATTCAGTAAAGGGGTGGAGCCAAAAACAGCCAGATTTCTTTGCTGGATAAAATGCTTCCATTAGCACAAGTTTGATGCCAGGAACCCAAAAGCTCACAAACTTGGTCATTGAGTAGTGACTGTGTGTCAAGGTCACACAAAGTGGGTGGAGTTAAAAACAGATTTTTCTGGGAAATTGTAAACTGCAGCCCGTCTTCACTGTTAATTCTCAAACTTAGCATAGCTGGTTACTGGGTGACTGGGATTAATATTCAGAAAAGTGGGTGGAGCCTAAAATGCCAATCAAAAATCACATGTCACTTTTCAAAGACAATATTAAAATTGCTGCCATTCTTGCACTGTTAATGGCACAAGCCTCAAACCTGGTACAGTTGGTCATTGGGTCACTGAGGTTCAAATTCAGAAAAGGGGACAGAGCCACAAACAGTGAATCAGATTTGTTGCATTTCATGGGAAAATACAAATTATTGATGCCAAGGACCCCAAAACTCACAAACTTGGACATTGAGTAGTGACTTTGTGTCCAGGTTACAAAAAGTGGGAGGAGCCAAAAACAAATTTCACTAGGAAAGTGTAAACTGCAGCCCTTCTTACACTGTTTATTTCAGGGTTCCCAATCTTTGCCCAGATGGTCACTGAGTGACTGAGATTAATATTCAGGGAAGTGGGTGGAGCCTATAATAGCCAATCAAAATTTACCTGTTGATTTTCAAGTGGAATATTTAAATTGCTGCCATTTTTACACTGTTAATAGCAGATGCCTCAAACCTGCTACAGTTGGTCATTGGGTGACTGGGGTTCAAATGCTGGAGAGGGGCGGAGCCACAAACAGCCTATCTGATTTGTTTAATTTCTATGGGAATATACAAATTATTGATGCCAAGGACCCCAAAGCTCACAAACTTGGTCATTGCGTGTTTGTGCGTTAGGGCTAGAAAGTGGGCGGAGCCAACACCAGTCAAATACATTCCCGGGCAACGCCGGGTCATCAATGGGTGGAGACAAATACAAATTTCACTGGGAACATGTAAACTGCAGCCATTCTTACACTGTTAATGCCAGGGTTTTTAAACTTTGCACAGTTGGTCAATGGATGACTGGAATTAATATTCAGAAAAGTGGAGCCTACAAAAGTGAATCAAACTTCACCTGTTGCTTTTCAAGGGGAATATTTAATTGCTACTATTCTTGCACTGTTAATGGCACAGGCCTCAAACCTGGTACAGTTGGTTATTGGGTGACTGGGGTTCAAATTCAGAAAAGGGGGTGGAGCCACACACAGCCAATCAGATTTGTTTCATTTCAATGCAGATTATTGATACCAAAGACCGCAAAGCTCACAAACTTGGTCATTGAGTAATTGTGTGTTAGGGTTAGAAAAAGTAGGCGGAGCCAACACCAGCCAAATACATACCCGGGCAACGCCGGGCAATCAGCTAGTATTAGATAGAAATGGTAAGATTGGATGAAAAACATTGTACCATGTATAGGCAGCATTAGACTGATCACATGTAATAAAGATTGTGTATTTATATATTTTTCAAACCAGTTTTGAGTGGTGCTGATTTCCTGTTATCCCCTCTTTATGTAGTATTAGCTATTGGCCCAGCACAGTCTGATGCAGGCAGGTATTGCGCACAGTCCTCCTTACCAGCAATGTGATTATTGGACTGATAGGGATACATTTTCTACTTGGGTCCTCATTCAATTCACGCTTTCTCCTAAGTTTTCTCCTTTTTCCATCTTTTGTTTAAAATCATTTTCTTGCGTGCTGGTGGCTTAAAGAGAATCTGTATAAAAATAAATGCCACTGTGCGGTCCTCATCTCGGTAGGGGGAAGCCTCCGGATCCTATCGAGGCTTCCCCCGTCCTCCTCCCTGCCCCTCCCGGCTCCAGCAGGTGGCGCTGTTGCGGCTCTCCGCTCGGAGATAGGCGGAAATAGCCGATCCCAGTCGAGTCTGCTCTACTGCGCAGGCACAAGACGCCTACACACTAGGACACACCCCACTGGGATAGGCTGTTTCCGCCTATTTCTGAGCTGAGAGCCGCAACAGCGCCACCTGCTGGAGCCGGGAAGGTAAATATTGCACAGCCTGACAAATTATCGGCTGTGCATTCAGTGGGCCAGAGAAGACCGCCGTGGGATGGAGGAGGGCGGGGGCATTAGAATGATAAGATGTGAAAATATAACCTCGGACAAAGGTGGAATGGCACATGGCCCCGGGTGTGACAGTATTGTGCTGAGTAGTTTCATTGTGAGTCATAGTGGAGGAGCTAGCATATAATGGCGGATTTGTGACTGGTCTCCCCTCGAGGCCCTTTCACCTCCCTAACCTGCCCAGAGCTCCTCTCACAGATAGGCTGACTCCCCTCATACCACAGAAGTAGGCGGGGTGCTGGAGAATAGGAGTGTCCTGCAGTGTCTCCCTGTGTGCTATTACAGGACACGGATTATATAAAATATCTGAGGCTTCTTCTAGTCACATCTCTCCTGTGAGGGGAGGCAGATGTGCGCATACTTCTGGAAGGTGTCTGTACAGAAATGCTGATCATCAATGTGGAGCATGAAGGTTATACGTCTGAATCCACCCATAACCGAGTAATATTAATACCGGAACGCCTCGGGGCCACGACTGACAGCGCGATGAGAACGATGGAACGCGACAGCTGATCAGTTACTTTAATGACAGCTAATGATGTAACGATCAATGGTAATTATAGCGAATAGATTCTATTATAGAGACAAGAGGCGGGCTGTAATGTGCTTCTGGGGAAAGAACAGAACTCACTGATATTAACATATATATTAACTCGTCACTGTGACATAGAAAAGGCTTTTACTTTCTGAATAATGAGACATCTGAGTTCTCCCATCACAAATCAGAAACATTCCCGTGTGGCCAGCCCAGATAGGAGGCAACACAGCCTTCCACCTAGGGCACCTGTCATCCCCTGTGTGCACAGCCAGATGTGGGGAAAGGCCGCAAAGGCCTGGATCTAGGGCGATTGGAAGGCTGCGGCGGCTTTGTGTGCCTTCTTCAGGCATCGGGTGCCCAATCCTAGATGCTAAACTACACCCCGCACAGTAAATGGCCTGATGAAGTTAGTTGATTCTCACGAAACGCGTTGCCTAGTGCTCAATAAATTCTTTTTTCTAATGTACCGTAAGTGAATTCTTGTATGAAGTAAGTCACGTCAATTGTTTTTCATTTTTTTTATTATTTTATACTCTTGGGCGCCTCTCCTCTGTGTGGTGTTACGGTGCAGTTTGATGGGCGTATCAGCATTCGGGATTTGTAGATTCACAAACCCCCAAACACTATCTTGGAAGATCACCAGTCAGCCGGGGAACTGCTCAAATTCATCTCACCCCACCTGGTCCACTTACAGCAATATATCCAGCTGGCCCAGCACTACTGCACACTGCAGAGCCGTCAGCTGGAACCACCAGGGAGGGGCTGGCCTGACACAGGAAGTGCACAGCCTGCAGCTCTGGGGAGTGGCTGGGGCAGGGGCTCCTGGCCATGCACTCTTACAGTAACACATCCAGCTGGCCCAGCACTACTGCACACTGCAGAGCCGTCAGCTGGAACCACCAGGGAGGGGCTGGCCTGACACAGGAAGTGCACAGCCTGCAGCTCTGGGGAGTGGCTGGAGCAGGGGCTCCTGGCCATGCACTCTTACAGTAACACATCCAGCTGGCCCAGCACTACTGCACACTGCAGAGCCGTCAGCTGGAACCACCAGCGAGAGGCTAGCCTGACACAGGAAGTGCACAGCCTGCAGCTCTGGGGAATGGCTGGAGCAGGGGCTCCTGGTCATGCACTCTTACAGTAACACATCCAGCTGGCCCAGCACTACTGCACACTGCAGAGCTGTCAGCTGGAACCACCAGGGAGGGGCTAGCCTGACACAGGAAGTGCACAGCCTGCAGCTCTGGGGAGGGGCTGGAGCAGAGGCTCCTGGCCATGCACTCTTACAGTAACACATCCAGCTGGCCCAGCACTACTGCACACTGCAGAGCCGTCAGCTGGAACCACCAGGGAGGGGCTAGCCTGACACAGGAAGTGCACAGCCTGCAGCTCTGGGGAATGGCTGGAGCAGGGGCTCCTGGTCATGCACTCTTACAGTAACACATCCAGGTGGCCCAGCACTACTGCACACTGCAGAGCTGTCAGCTGGAACCACCAGGGAGGGGCTAGCCTGACACAGGAAGTGCACAGCCTGCAGCTCTGGGGAGTGGCTGGGGAAGAGGCTCCTGGCCATGCACTCTTACAGTAACACATCCAGCTGGCCCAGCACTAGCACACACTGCAGAGCCGTCAGCTGGAACCACCAGGGAGGGGCTAGCCTGACACAGGAAGTGCACAGCCTGCAGCTCTGGGGAATGGCTGGGGCAGGGGCTCCTGGCCATGCACTCTTACAGTAACACATCCAGCTGGCCCAGCACTACTGCACACTGCAGAGCCGTCAGCTGGAACCACCAGGGAGGGGCTAGCCTGACACAGGAAGTGCACAGCCTGCAGCTCTGGGGAGGGGCTGGGGCAGGGGCTCCTGGCCATGCACTCTTACAGTAACACATCCAGCTGGCCCAGCACTACTGCACACTGCAGAGCCGTCAGCTGGAACCACCATTGAGAGGCTAGCCTGACACAGGAAGTGCACAGCCTGCAGCTCTGGGGAATGGCTGGAGCAGGGGCTCCTGGCCATGCACTCTTACAGTAACACATCCAGCTGGCCCAGCACTACTGCACACTGCAGAGCTGTCAGCTGGAACCACCAGGGAGGGGCTAGCCTGACACAGGAAGTGCACAGCCTGCAGCTCTGGGGTATGGCTGGGGCAGGGGCTCCTGGCCATGCACTCTTACAGTAACACATCCAGCTGGCCCAGCACTACTGCACACTGCAGAGCCGTCAGCTGGAACCACCAGGGAGGGGCTAGCCTGACACAGGAAGTGCACAGCCTGCAGCTCTGGGGAGGGGCTGGGGCAGGGGCTCCTGGCCATGCACTCTTACAGTAACACATCCAGCTGGCCCAGCACTACTGCACACTGCAGAGCCGTCAGCTGGAACCACCAGGGAGGGGCTAGCCTGACACAGGAAGTGCACAGCCTGCAGCTCTGGGGAGTGGCTGGGGCAGGGGCTCCTGGCCATGCACTCTTACAGTAACACATCCAGCTGGCCCAGCACTACTGCACACTGCAGAGCCGTCAGCTGGAACCACCAGGGAGGGGCTAGCCTGACACAGGAAGTGCACAGCCTGCAGCTCTGGGGAGGGGCTGGAGCAGGGGCTCCTGGCCATGCACTCTTACAGTAACACATCCAGCTGGCCCAGCACTAGCACACACTGCAGAGCCGTCAGCTGGAACCACCAGGGAGGGGCTAGCCTGACACAGGAAGTGCACAGCCTGCAGCTCTGGGGAGGGGCTGGGGCAGGGGCTCCTGGCCATGCACTCTTACAGTAACACATCCAGCTGGCCCAGCACTACTGCACACTGCAGAGCCGTCAGCTGGAACCACCATTGAGAGGCTAGCCTGACACAGGAAGTGCACAGCCTGCAGCTCTGGGGAATGGCTGGAGCAGGGGCTCCTGGCCATGCACTCTTACAGTAACACATCCAGCTGGCCCAGCACTAGCACACACTGCAGAGCCGTCAGCTGGAACCACCAGGGAGGGGCTAGCCTGACACAGGAAGTGCACAGCCTGCAGCTCTGGGGAGGGGCTGGGGCAGGGGCTCCTGGCCATGCACTCTTACAGTAACACATCCAGCTGGCCCAGCACTACTGCACACTGCAGAGCTGTCAGCTGGAACCACCAGGGAGGGGCTAGCCTGACACAGGAAGTGCACAGCCTGCAGCTCTGGGGAATGGCTGGGGCAGGGGCTCCTGGCCATGCACTCTTACAGTAACACATCCAGCTGGCCCAGCACTACTGCACACTGCAGAGCCGTCAGCTGGAACCACCAGGGAGGGGCTAGCCTGACACAGGAAGTGCACAGCCTGCAGCTCTGAGGAGGGGCTGGGGCAGGGGCGCCTGGCCATGCACTCTTACAGTAACACATCCAGCTGGCCCAGCACTACTGCACACTGCAGAGCTGTCAGCTGGAACCACCAGGGAGGGGCTAGCCTGACACAGGAAGTGCACAGCCTGCAGCTCTGGGGAGGGGCTGGGGCAGGGGCTCCTGGCCATGCACTCTTACAGTAACACATCCAGCTGGCCCAGCACTAGCACACACTGCAGAGCCGTCAGCTGGAACCACCAGGGAGGGGCTAGCCTGACACAGGAAGTGCACAGCCTGCAGCTCTGTGGAGTGGCTGGGGAAGAGGCTCCTGGTCATGCACTCTTACAGTAACACATCCAGCTGGCCCAGCACTACTGCACACTGCAGAGCCATCAGCTGGAACCACCAGGTAGGGGCTAGCCTGACACAGGAAGTGCACAGCCTGCAGCTCTGGGGAGGGGCTGGGGCAGGGGCTCCTGGCCATGCACTCTTACAGTAACACATCCAGCTGGCCCAGCACTACTGCACACTGCAGAGCCATCAGCTGGAACCACCAGGTAGGGGCTAGCCTGACACAGGAAGTGCACAGCCTGCAGCTCTGAGGAGGGGCTGGAGCAGGGGCTCCTGGCCATGCACTCTTACAGTAACACATCCAGCTGGCCCAGCACTACTGCACACTGCAGAGCAATCAGCTGGAACCACCAGGGAGGAGCTAGCCTGACACAGGAAGTGCACAGCCTGCAGCTCTGTGGAGTGGCTGGGGCAGGGGCTCCTGGCCATGCACTCTTACAGTAACACATCCAGCTGGCCCAGCACTACTGCACACTGCAGAGCCATCAGCTGGACCCACCAGGGAGGAGCTAGCCTGACACAGGAAGTGCACAGCCTGCAGCTCTGAGGAGGGGCTGGAGATGGGGCTCCTGGCCATGCACTCTTACAGTAACACATCCAGCTGGCCCAGCACTACTGCACACTGCAGAGCTGTCAGCTGGAACCACCAGGGAGGGGCTAGCCTGACACAGGAAGTGCACAGCCTGCAGCTCTGGGGAATGGCTGGGGAAGGGGCTCCTGGCCATGCACTCTTACAGTAACACATCCAGCTGGCCCAGCACTACTGCACACTGCAGAGCCGTCAGCTGGAACCACCAGGGAGGGGCTAGCCTGACACAGGAAGTGCACAGCCTGCAGCTCTGGGGAGTGGCTGGGGCAGGGGCTCCTGGCCATGCACTCTTACAGTAACACATCCAGCTGGCCCAGCACTACTGCACACTGCAGAGCCGTCAGCTGGAACCACCAGGGAGGGGCTAGCCTGACACAGGAAGTGCACAGCCTGCAGCTCTGGGGAGGGGCTGGAGCAGGGGTTCCTGGCCATGCACTCTTACAGTAACACATCCAGCTGGCCCAGCACTACTGCACACTGCAGAGCCGTCAGCTGGAACCACCAGGGAGGGGCTAGCCTGACACAGGAAGTGCACAGCCTGCAGCTCTGGGGAGTGGCTGGGGCAGGGGCTCCTGGCCATGCACTCTTACAGTAACACATCCAGCTGGCCCAGCACTACTGCACACTGCAGAGCCGTCAGCTGGAACCACCAGGGAGGGGCTAGCCTGACACAGGAAGTGCACAGCCTGCAGCTCTGGGGAGGGGCTGGGCAGGGGCTCCTGGCCATGCACTCTTACAGTAACACATCCAGCTGGCCCAGCACTACTGCACACTGCAGAGCCGTCAGCTGGAACCACCAGGGAGGGGCTAGCCTGATACAGGAAGTGCACAGCCTGCAGCTCTGGGGAGGGGCTGGGGCAGGGGCTCCTGGCCATGCACTCTTACAGTAACACATCCAGCTGGCCCAGCACTACTGCACACTGCAGAGCCGTCAGCTGGAACCACCAGGGAGGGGCTGGCCTGACACAGGAAGTGCACAGCCTGCAGCTCTGGGGAGTGGCTGGAGCAGGGGCTCCTGGCCATGCACTCTTACAGTAACACATCCAGCTGGCCCAGCACTACTGCACACTGCAGAGCCGTCAGCTGGAACCACCATTGAGAGGCTAGCCTGATACAGGAAGTGCACAGCCTGCAGCTCTGGGGAGGGGCTGGAGCAGGGGCTCCTGGCCATGCACTCTTACAGTAACACATCCAGCTGGCCCAGCACTACTGCACACTGCAGAGCCGTCAGCTGGAACCACCAGGGAGGGGCTAGCCTGACACAGGAAGTGCACAGCCTGCAGCTCTGGGGAGGGGCTGGAGCAGGGGCTCCTGGCCATGCACTCTTACAGTAACACATCCAGCTGGCCCAGCACTAGCACACACTGCAGAGCCGTCAGCTGGAACCACCAGGGAGGGGCTAGCCTGACACAGGAAGTGCACAGCCTGCAGCTCTGGGGAGGGGCTGGGGCAGGGGCTCCTGGCCATGCACTCTTACAGTAACACATCCAGCTGGCCCAGCACTACTGCACACTGCAGAGCCGTCAGCTGGAACCACCATTGAGAGGCTAGCCTGACACAGGAAGTGCACAGCCTGCAGCTCTGGGGAATGGCTGGAGCAGGGGCTCCTGGCCATGCACTCTTACAGTAACACATCCAGCTGGCCCAGCACTAGCACACACTGCAGAGCCGTCAGCTGGAACCACCAGGGAGGGGCTAGCCTGACACAGGAAGTGCACAGCCTGCAGCTCTGGGGAGGGGCTGGGGCAGGGGCTCCTGGCCATGCACTCTTACAGTAACACATCCAGCTGGCCCAGCACTACTGCACACTGCAGAGCTGTCAGCTGGAACCACCATTGAGAGGCTAGCCTGACACAGGAAGTGCACAGCCTGCAGCTCTGGGGAATGCCTGGAGCAGGGGCTCCTGGCCATGCACTCTTACAGTAACACATCCAGCTGGCCCAGCACTACTGCACACTGCAGAGCTGTCAGCTGGAACCACCAGGGAGGGGCTAGCCTGACACAGGAAGTGCACAGCCTGCAGCTCTGGGGAATGGCTGAGGCAGGGGCTCCTGGCCATGCACTCTTACAGTAACACATCCAGCTGGCCCAGCACTACTGCACACTGCAGAGCCGTCAGCTGGAACCACCAGGGAGGGGCTAGCCTGACACAGGAAGTGCACAGCCTGCAGCTCTGAGGAGGGGCTGGGGCAGGGGCGCCTGGCCATGCACTCTTACAGTAACACATCCAGCTGGCCCAGCACTACTGCACACTGCAGAGCTGTCAGCTGGAACCACCAGGGAGGGGCTAGCCTGACACAGGAAGTGCACAGCCTGCAGCTCTGGGGAGGGGCTGGGGCAGGGGCTCCTGGCCATGCACTCTTACAGTAACACATCCAGCTGGCCCAGCACTAGCACACACTGCAGAGCCGTCAGCTGGAACCACCAGGGAGGGGCTAGCCTGACACAGGAAGTGCACAGCCTGCAGCTCTGTGGAGTGGCTGGGGAAGAGGCTCCTGGTCATGCACTCTTACAGTAACACATCCAGCTGGCCCAGCACTACTGCACACTGCAGAGCCATCAGCTGGAACCACCAGGTAGGGGCTAGCCTGACACAGGAAGTGCACAGCCTGCAGCTCTGGGGAGGGGCTGGGGCAGGGGCTCCTGGCCATGCACTCTTACAGTAACACATCCAGCTGGCCCAGCACTACTGCACACTGCAGAGCCATCAGCTGGAACCACCAGGTAGGGGCTAGCCTGACACAGGAAGTGCACAGCCTGCAGCTCTGAGGAGGGGCTGGAGCAGGGGCTCCTGGCCATGCACTCTTACAGTAACACATCCAGCTGGCCCAGCACTACTGCACACTGCAGAGCAATCAGCTGGAACCACCAGGGAGGAGCTAGCCTGACACAGGAAGTGCACAGCCTGCAGCTCTGTGGAGTGGCTGGGGCAGGGGCTCCTGGCCATGCACTCTTACAGTAACACATCCAGCTGGCCCAGCACTACTGCACACTGCAGAGCCATCAGCTGGACCCACCAGGGAGGAGCTAGCCTGACACAGGAAGTGCACAGCCTGCAGCTCTGAGGAGGGGCTGGAGATGGGGCTCCTGGCCATGCACTCTTACAGTAACACATCCAGCTGGCCCAGCACTACTGCACACTGCAGAGCCGTCAGCTGGAACCACCAGGGAGGGGCTAGCCTGACACAGGAAGTGCACAGCCTGCAGCTCTGGGGAGTGGCTGGGGCAGGGGCTCCTGGCCATGCACTCTTACAGTAACACATCCAGCTGGCCCAGCACTACTGCACACTGCAGAGCCGTCAGCTGGAACCACCAGGGAGGGGCTAGCCTGACACAGGAAGTGCACAGCCTGCAGCTCTGGGGAGGGGCTGGAGCAGGGGTTCCTGGCCATGCACTCTTACAGTAACACATCCAGCTGGCCCAGCACTACTGCACACTGCAGAGCCGTCAGCTGGAACCACCAGGGAGGGGCTAGCCTGACACAGGAAGTGCACAGCCTGCAGCTCTGGGGAGTGGCTGGGGCAGGGGCTCCTGGCCATGCACTCTTACAGTAACACATCCAGCTGGCCCAGCACTACTGCACACTGCAGAGCCGTCAGCTGGAACCACCAGGGAGGGGCTAGCCTGACACAGGAAGTGCACAGCCTGCAGCTCTGGGGAGGGGCTGGGCAGGGGCTCCTGGCCATGCACTCTTACAGTAACACATCCAGCTGGCCCAGCACTACTGCACACTGCAGAGCCGTCAGCTGGAACCACCAGGGAGGGGCTAGCCTGATACAGGAAGTGCACAGCCTGCAGCTCTGGGGAGGGGCTGGGGCAGGGGCTCCTGGCCATGCACTCTTACAGTAACACATCCAGCTGGCCCAGCACTACTGCACACTGCAGAGCCGTCAGCTGGAACCACCAGGGAGGGGCTAGCCTGATACAGGAAGTGCACAGCCTGCAGCTCTGGGGAGGGGCTGGGGCAGGGGCTCCTGGCCATGCACTCTTACAGTCATTTATATGACATGAGGTAATCAATGATTTTTTTGTAGCCGGACAGAAAGTGCTTCGCGGGACGAGGAAACCATTTGTGCTGGAGTGGGACTTTAGGTCTTTGGTACATAAATCATTTTTATGGCACCTGAGTAGATCACCGTGACAACCGGCAGGTATCCTAGCGATGACGGCAGGAGTGACTGATAGGATGAGGAATGCGTTATTGGCCCGGGGTTTTCATTATACGGCGCTCATCAGCTATTTACCGTCACTTTGTCTCCGGCCTCAGGGAGAACGCATCGCATAATGATTTGTTTGTGGCGGCCGGGGGTGCAGACAGCTGCGTGAGAAGCTCCGCCGCATTTACTGCTGATAAGCAGACGGGAGCTGCAAGGGGAGGGGGAGGAGTCTGACAACTTATATTTAACAACAGACTATAAAGTCAGCCTTTCTGAGTGAAAAGATACTCAGTGATAATCTGTCCCTACAATGGTTGAAGCCGATGTGAGCAATGCACTCTGACAGCAGCACATACTAGAGAATTCAGCATTCCGCTAGCTTACACCTAAATACCTCTACTCTCCGCCTCCCCCTCCCTTTCTCCTCCCACTCTTTTTTCTCCACCCCTCCCTTTCTCCTCCCACTCTTCTTTCTCCTCCCCTCTCTTTCTCTTCCCATTCTTCTTTCTCCTCCCCTCCCTTTCTCCTCTCACTCTTCTTTCTCCTCCCTTCCCTTTCTCCTCCCACTCTTCTTTCTCCTCCCCTCCCTTTCTCCTCCCACTCTTCTTTCTCCTCCCCTCCCTTTCTCCTCCCACTCTTCTTTCTCCTCCCCTCCCTTTCTCCTCCCACTCTTCTTTCTCCTCCCCCTCCCTTTCTCTTCCCATTCTTCTTTCTCCTCCCCTCCCTTTCTCCTCCCACTCTTCTTTCTCCTCCCTTCCCTTTCTCCTCCCACTCTTCTTTCTCCTCCCCTCCCTTTCTCCTCCCACTCTTCTCCTCCCCTCCCTTTCTCCTCCCACTCTTCTTTCTCCTCCCCTCCCTTTCTCCTCCCACTCTTCTTTCTCCTCCCCCTCCCTTTCTCTTCCCATTCTTCTTTCTCCTCCCCTCCCTTTCTCCTCCCACTCTTCTTTCTCCTCCCCCTCCCTTTCTCTTCCCATTCTTCTTTCTCCTCCCCTCCCTTTCTCCTCCCACTCTTCTTTCTCCTCCCCTCCCTTTCTCCTCTCACTCTTCTTTCTCCTCCCCTCCCTTTCTCCTCCCACTCTTCTTTCTCCTCCCCTCCCTTTCTCCTCCCACTCTTCTTTCTCCTCCCCCTCCCTTTCTCCTCCCACTCTTCTTTCTCCTCCCCTCCCTTTCTCCTCTCACTCTTCTTTCTCCTCCCTTCCCTTTCTCCTCCCACTCTTCTTTCTCCTCCCCTCCCTTTCTCCTCCCACTCTTCTCCTCCCCTCCCTTTCTCCTCCCACTCTTCTTTCTCCTCCCCTCCCTTTCTCCTCCCACTCTTCTTTCTCCTCCCCCTCCCTTTCTCTTCCCATTCTTCTTTCTCCTCCCCTCCCTTTCTCCTCCCACTCTTCTTTCTCCTCCCCCTCCCTTTCTCTTCCCATTCTTCTTTCTCCTCCCCTCCCTTTCTCCTCCCACTCTTCTTTCTCCTCCCCTCCCTTTCTCCTCTCACTCTTCTTTCTCCTCCCCTCCCTTTCTCCTCCCACTCTTCTTTCTCCTCCCCTCCCTTTCTCCTCCCACTCTTCTTTCTCCTCCCCCTCCCTTTCTCCTCCCACTCTTCTTTCTCCTCCCCTCCCTTTCTCCTCTCACTCTTCTTTCTCCTCCCTTCCCTTTCTCCTCCCACTCTTCTTTCCCCTCCCCTCCCTTTCTCCTCCCACTCTTCTTTCTCCTCCCCTCCCTTTCTCCTCCCACTCTTCTTTCTCCTCCCCTCCCTTTCTCCTGCCACTCTTCTTTCTCCTCCCCCTCCCTTTCTCTTCCCATTCTTCTTTCTCCTCCCCTCCCTTTCTCCTCCCACTCTTCTTTCTCCTCCCTTCCCTTTCTCCTCCCACTCTTCTTTCTCCTCCCCTCCCTTTCTCCTCCTACTCTTCTTTCTCCTCCCCTCCCTTTCTCCTCTCACTCTTCTTTCTCCTCCCCTCCCTTTCTCCTCCCACTCTTCTTTCTCCTCCCCTCCCTTTCTCCTCCCACTCTTCTTTGATGGTCAGAGCTCCTGTTCTAAAAATCTGTAGTTACAAATTATCCCCAACCCCTTATCAGTAATGTTCCCTCATAATCTGGGATGCTGTCCCCCAAGTATTGCAGAATCCTCCCTGTACCCCCTGTCACTCCCCAATCTTCTCCTCCCTGTACCCCCTGTCACTCCCCAATCCTCTCCTCTCCTCCCTGTACGCCCTGTCACTCCCCAATCCTCTCCTCCCTGTACCCCCTGGCACTCCCCAATCCTCTCCTCTCCTCCCTGTACCCCCTGTCACTCCCCAATCCTCTCCTCCCTGTACCCCCTGTCACTCCCCAATCCTCCCTTCTCTCCTCTCCTCCCTGCACCCCTGTCACTCCCCAATCCTCCTCTCCTCCCTGTACCCCCTGTCACTCCCCAATCCTCCCTTCTCTCCTCTCCTCCCTGCACCCCTGTCACTCCCCAATCCTCCTCTCCTCTCTGTACCCCCTGTCACTCCCCAATCCTCTCTTCTCTTCTGTGTCCCTTTTACCCTCTCATTCCCACCTTCCGCCCCTTTGGAGATGCAGCGAACTTAGAATTTTCATTCTGCAAATAGCAAACATGAATTTCCTCTTTAAAGGAGAAAGTGGGGCAACGACTCCCTTGGGGGGAGGGGGGGGTTCGTGGTGGCACCTGGGGTCCCCTTCTTCTAAGAAGAGGCCCCGCCCTACCGGTTTCGTCAAAGACTCATCAGGGGCATCTTTTTAGGGTGGTGATACCCCCCACGGTGTAGCGATCCATTACATTATACAGGATTGTGCATATATATATATTTTTTTTTTTGAGAGCATCTGTTGGAGGAGCGCATTAGCCACATATATACATTGTATAATCAGGATAATATACAAATACAATCTATATATATAACTGGTCCAACTAGAGTACATATATATCGGCAGTGACTGTCTGCATATATATATATATATAGCTCTGTACACTAGCTGACTAGGTACAATAGCAAGACAAGGTCCAACGCTCAGCGAACTGATAGCTATAACGGACACTGGACAACTGACAGACTAGGACTTAAAGAGAAACTCCAACCTAGAATTGAACTTTATCCCAATCAGTAGCTGATACCCCCTTTTACAGGACAAATCTATTGCATTTCACAAACAGACCATCAGGGGGCGCTGCATGACTGATTTTGTGCTGAAACCCCTCCCACAAGAAGCTCTGAGTACCGCGGTACTCTGAGCAAACTGCCACAATGTAACAATGTTCACAGACAGGAATTAGCTGTTTACCGCTGTCTCTAACAGCCAAACCAGCTAGGAGCAGCTACATAACCTGCCCACATTAAAAATGTCACCATGTAATAAATGTCAGAATGTAAATCAGGGAGAGGAAAGATTTTTACAATGAGCAAACACTGACTAAATCATTTATACAGAATTATGGTAAAAATGAAGCACTTTTTTTGCTACATTATTCTCACTGGAGTTCCTCTTTAAATTACAAAGATAAGTCATAGAGCCACGCCCCCCGAAGTCCCAGCCAATCAGTGCGCTCCTAGGGAAACTCGTCTTCTTAACCTATAAGGGCTGTCCTGAGCCATGCCGCTCGCCCAGGGACATGGCCGGAAGCACCGCACAGCCACAGGGGAGCCAAGGATGCTGTCAGATGATGCGGAAGTGAGCGGCTGCCCAGAGCTGCCGGCAGTCGTGTCTGTGAGTTTTATTACAGATGCTACTTTCTCAGTTGTAAGATACAGAAAAGTTATTTTAAAGAGAAGATGAAAATTATGTCATAAGAGAAAAAGTTAATTGCTTCTGTGCCCCGGTCTCAAAACGTTCTACTCTCTCTCCCTCTTCCCTTCATCCTATCTTTTCCTCTTCATATCTCCCTCTCTAAAATAATTCTTCTAGTGTGTCATCCTAATTATTATAAGTATTTATATAGCATAGTCATAGTGTAATGTCCTACCATATTATTATTATGTATTTATATAGCACTGACATCTCCTGCAGCACATTACAGAGTACATAGTCATGTCACTGACTGTCCTCAGAGGAGCTCTCAATCTAATCCTACCATAGTCATAGTCTAATGTCCTACCATATTATTATTATGTATTTATATAGCACTGACATCTTCTGCAGCACATTACAGAGTACATAGTCATGTCACTGACTGTCCTCAGAGGAGCTCACAGTCTTATCCTACCATAGTCATAGTGTAATGTCCTACCATATTATTATTATGTATTTATATAGCACTGACATCTTCTGCAGCACATTACAGAGTACATAGTCATGTCACTGACTGTCCTCAGAGGAGCTCACACTCTAATCCTAACATAGTAATAGTGTAATGTCCTCCCATATTATTATTATGTATTTATATAGCACTGACATCTTCTGCAGCACATTACAGAGTACATAGTCATGTCACTGACTGTCCTCAGAGGAGCTCACACTCTAATCCTACTATAGTCATAGTCTAATGTCCTACCATATTATTATTATGTATTTATATAGCAGTGACATCTTCTGCAGCACTTTACAGAGTATATAGTCATGTCACTGACTGTCCTCAGAGGAGCTCACACTCTAATCCTGCCATAGTCATAGCCTAATGTCCTACCATATTATTATTATGTATTTATATAGCAGTGACATCTTCTGCAGCACATTACAGAGTACATAGTCATGTCACTGACTGTCCTCAGAGGAGCTCACACTCTAATCCTAGCATAGTAATAGTGTAATGTCCTCCCATATTATTATTATGTATTTATATAGCACTGACATCTTCTGCAGCACATTACAGAGTACATAGTCATGTCACTGACTGTCCTCAGAGGAGCTCACACTCTAATCCTACTATAGTCATAGTCTAATGTCCTACCATATTATTATTATGTATTTATATAGCAGTGACATCTTCTGCAGCACTTTACAGAGTATATAGTCATGTCACTGACTGTCCTCAGAGGAGCTCACACTCTAATCCTACCATAGCAATAGTCTAATGTCCTGCCATAATATTATTATGTATTTATATAGCACTGACATCTCCTGCAGCACATTACAAAGTATATAGTCATGTCACTGACTGTCCTCAGAGGAGCTCACACTCTAATCCTACCATAGTCATAGTGAAATGTCCTACCATATTATTATTATGTATTTATATAGCACTGACATCTTCTGCAGCACATTACAGAGTACATAGTCATGTCACTGACTGTCCTCAGAGGAGCTCACACTCTAATCCTACCATAGTCACAGTCTAATGTCCTACCATATTATTATTATGTATTTATATAGCACTGACATCTCCTGCAGTCCATTACAGAGTACATAGTCATGTCACTGACTGTCCTCAGAGGAGCTCACACTCTAATCCTACCATAGTCATAGTCTAATGTTCTACCATATAATTATTATGTATTTATATAGCACTGACATCTTCTGCAGCACATTACAGAGTACATACATAGTCATGTCACTGACTGTCCTCAGAGGAGCTCACACTCTAATCCTACCATAGTCATAGTCTAATGTCCTACCATATTATTATTATGTATTTATATAGCACTGACATCTTCTGCAGCACATTACAGAGTACATAGTCATGTCACTGACTGTCCTCAGAGAAGATCACACTCTAATCCTACTATAGTCATAGTCTAATGTCCTAACATATTATTATTATGTATTTATATAGCACTGACATCTCCTGCAGCACATTACAGAGTACATAGTCATGTCACTGACTGTCCTCAGAGGAGATCACACTCTAATCCTACTATAGTCATAGTGTAATGTCCTACCATATTATTATTATGTATTTATATAGCACTGACATCTTCTGCAGCACATTACAGAGTACATAGTCATGTCACTGACTGTCCTCAGAGGAGCTCACAATCTAATCCTAGCATAGTAATAGTGTAATGTCCTCCCATATTATTATTATGTATTTATATAGCACTGACATCTTCTGCAGCACATTACAGAGTACATAGTCATGTCACTGACTGTCCTCAGAGGAGCTCACACTCTAATCCTACTATAGTCATAGTCTAATGTCCTACCATATTATTATTATGTATTTATATAGCAGTGACATCTTCTGCAGCACTTTACAGAGTATATAGTCATGTCACTGACTGTCCTCAGAGGAGCTCACACTCTAATCCTACCATAGCAATAGTCTAATGTCCTGCCATAATATTATTATGTATTTATATAGCACTGACATCTCCTGCAGCACATTACAAAGTATATAGTCATGTCACTGACTGTCCTCAGAGGAGCTCACACTCTAATCCTACCATAGTCATAGTGAAATGTCCTACCATATTATTATTATGTATTTATATAGCACTGACATCTTCTGCAGCACATTACAGAGTACATAGTCATGTCACTGACTGTCCTCAGAGGAGCTCACACTCTAATCCTACCATAGTCACAGTCTAATGTCCTACCATATTATTATTATGTATTTATATAGCACTGACATCTCCTGCAGTCCATTACAGAGTACATAGTCATGTCACTGACTGTCCTCAGAGGAGCTCACACTCTAATCCTACCATAGTCATAGTCTAATGTTCTACCATATAATTATTATGTATTTATATAGCACTGACATCTTCTGCAGCACATTACAGAGTACATACATAGTCATGTCACTGACTGTCCTCAGAGGAGCTCACACTCTAATCCTACCATAGTCATAGTCTAATGTCCTACCATATTATTATTATGTATTTATATAGCACTGACATCTTCTGCAGCACATTACAGAGTACATAGTCATGTCACTGACTGTCCTCAGAGAAGATCACACTCTAATCCTACTATAGTCATAGTCTAATGTCCTAACATATTATTATTATGTATTTATATAGCACTGACATCTCCTGCAGCACATTACAGAGTACATAGTCATGTCACTGACTGTCCTCAGAGGAGATCACACTCTAATCCTACTATAGTCATAGTGTAATGTCCTACCATATTATTATTATGTATTTATATAGCACTGACATCTTCTGCAGCACATTACAGAGTACATAGTCATGTCACTGACTGTCCTCAGAGGAGCTCACAATCTAATCCTACCATAGTCCTAGTCTAATGTCCTACCATATAATTATTATGTATTTATATAGCACTGACATCTTCTGCAGCACATTACAGAGTACATAGTCATGTCACTGACTGTCCTCAGAGGAGATCACACTCTAATCCTACCATAGTCATAGTCTAATGTCCTAACATATTATTATTATTATGTATTTATATAGCACTGACATCTCCTGCAGCACATTACAGAGTACATAGTCATGTCACTGACTGTCCTCAGAGGAGCTCACACTCTAATCCTACCATAGTCATAGTGTAATGTCCTACCATATCATTATTATGTATTTATATAGCACTGACATCTTCTGCAGCACATTACAGAGTGCATAGTCATGTCACTGAATGTCCTCAAAGGAGCTCACACTCTAATCCTACCATAGTCATAGTCTAATGTCCTACCATATTACTATTATGTATTTGTATAGCACTGACATCTTCTGCAGCACATTACAGAGTACATAGTCATGTCACTGACTGTCCTCAGAGGAGCTCACACTCTAATCCTACCATAGTCATAGTCTAATGTCCTACCATATTATTATTATTATGTATTTATGTAGCACTGACATATTCTGCAGCACATTACAGAGTACATAGTCATGTCACTGACTGCCCTCAGAGGAGCTCACACTCTAATCCTACCATAGTCATATTCTAATGTCCTACCATATTATTATTATGTATTTATATAGCACTGACATCTTCTGCAGCACATTACAGAGTACATAGTCATGTCACTGACTGTCCTCAGAGGAGCTCACACTCTAATCCTACCATAGTCATAGTCTAATGCCCTACCATATTATTAGTATGTATTTATATAGCACTGACATCTCCTGCAGCACATTACACAGTACATAGTCATGTCACTGACTGTCCTCAGAGGAGCTCACACTCTAATCCTACCATAGTCCTAGTCTAATGTCCTACCATATAATTATTATGTATTTATATAGCACTGACATCTTCTGCAGCACATTACAGAGTACATAGTCATGTCACTGACTGTCCTCAGAGGAGCTCACACTCTAATCCTACTATAGTCATAGTGTAATGTCCTACCATATTATTATTATGTATTTATATAGCACTGACATCTTCTGCAGCCCATTACAGAGTACATAGTCATGTCACTGACTGTCCTCAGAGGAGCTCACAATCTAATCCTACCATAGTCATAGTCTAATGTCCTACCACATTATTATTATGTATTTATATAGCACTGATATCATCTGCAGCACATTACAGAGTACATAGTCATGTCGCTGACTGTCCTCAGAGGAGCTCACAATCTAATCCTACCATAGTCCTAGTCTAATGTCCTACCACATTATTATTATGTATTTATGTAGCACTGACATCTTCTGCAGCACATTACAGAGTACATAGTCATGTCACTGACTGCCCTCAGAGGAGCTCACACTCTAATCCTACCATAGTCATAGTCTAATGTCCTACCATATTATTATTATGTATTTATATAGCACTGACATCTTCTGCAGCACATTACAGAGTACATAGTCATGTCACTGACTGTCCTCAGAGGAGCTCACACTCTAATCCTACCATAGTCATAGTCTAATGTCCTACCATATTATTATTATGTATTTATATAGCACTGACATCTCCTGCAGCACATTACACAGTACATAGTCATGTCACTAACTGTCCTCAGAGGAGCTCACACTCTAATCCTACCATAGTCCTAGTCTAATGTCCTACCATATAATTATTATGTATTTATATAGCACTGACATCTTCTGCAGCACATTACAGAGTACATAGTCATGTCACTGACTGTCCTCAGAGGAGATCACACTCTAATCCTACCATAGTCATAGTCTAATGTCCTAACATATTATTATTATGTATTTATATAGCACTGACATCTCCTTCAGCACATTACAGAGTACATAGTCATGTCACTGACTGTCCTCAGAGGAGCTCACACTCTAATCCTACCATAGTCATAGTGTAATGTCCTACCATATTATTATTATGTATTTATATAGCACTGACATCTTCTGCAGCACATTACAGAGTGCATAGTCATGTCACTGAATGTCCTCAAAGGAGCTCACACTCTAATCCTACCATAGTCATAGTCTAATGTCCTACCATATTATTATTATGTATTTATATAGCACTGACATCTTCTGCAGCACATTACAGAGTACATAGTCATGTCACTGACTGTCCTCAGAGGAGCTCACACTCTAATCCTACCATAGTCTAATGCCCTACCATATTATTATTATGTATTTATATAGCACTGACATCTCCTGCAGCACATTACACAGTACATAGTCATGTCACTGACTGTCCTCAGAGGAGCTCACACTCTAATCCTACCATAGTCCTAGTCTAATGTCCTACCATATAATTATTATGTATTTATATAGCACTGACATCTTCTGCAGCACATTACAGAGTACATAGTCATGTCACTGACTGTCCTCAGAGGAGCTCACAATCTAATCCTACCATAGTCATAGTCTAATGTCCTACCACATTATTATTATGTATTTATATAGCACTGATATCATCTGCAGCACATTACAGAGTACATAGTCATGTCGCTGACTGTCCTCAGAGGAGCTCACAATCTAATCCTACCATAGTCCTAGTCTAATGTCCTACCACATTATTATTATGTATTTATATAGCGCTGACCTCTCCTGCAGCACATTACAGAGTACATAGTCATGTCACTGACTGTCCTCAGAGGAGCTCACAATCTAATCCTACCATAGTCATAGTCTAATGTCCTACCATATTATTATGTATTTATATATATTTATATATATATATTTCCTTCAAGCCTGGTGTGACAGACCCAACTCTAACTATAAACGCCTGCTTACGTGAACTACAGAAATGGATGAATGACAACTGGCTGAAACTAAATGCAGACAAAACTGAAGTCCTTCTGATTGGAGGGCAGAGCATGATAACAAAACAACTTAACTTGCAGTCTTCACCACTGGGAATAGGAGGCACGGATCTACGCAGCTCTGATCATGTGCGTAGCCTGGGAGTTCTAATTGATTGGGATTTAAACTTCAGAACTCAAATCTCTGCTGTGGTGAAATCATCCTATTTTCACCTGAAGAACATTGCAAAAATCAAGCACCTCATCCCCCCAGAAGATCTGCCAACCTTAGTCCACGCCTTCATCACATCCCGACTGGACTACTGCAATGCTCTCTACACTGGCCTTCCAAAAAAGGACTTGTACCGCATAGAGCTGATACAGAATACTGCTGCCAGACTGCTAACCAACCCCGTCACTGCCACATAACGCCAGTCCTGCACTCCCTTCACTGGCTACCTATAGAATGGAGGGTCCTATTCAAGATCGGCCTACTGACATTTAAATCCCTGAATAATCTAGGCCCTGGATACATGAAAGATATGTTGCAGCTACGTAGCAATCCCCGCATTCTCAGATCAACAGGTTCTAATAATCTAGTCATACCCAGAGTCCACTTGGAAACGTTTGGTCCCAGAGCCTTCTGTCATGCTGCCCCTACGTTTTGGAACTCCTTACCTCAACAGATCAGGACAGCTCCATCCCTGGACGTGTTTAAATCCAGACTGAAAACCCACCTGTTCAGTTTGGCATTTGCAGAAATATAACTTTTGTTGTGTGACTACTTCATCCTACTAATTACTGAATCTGAGAGAGCCTAAGCGCTTTGAGTCCTATGGGAGAAAAGCGCTATAGAAATGTTATTGTATTGTATTGTATTGTATTGTATATACCACTGGCATCTTCTGCAGTACTGTACAGAGTACATAGTCATGTCACTGACTGTCCTCAGAGGAGCTCACACTCTAATCCCTGCCATAGTCATAGGCTAATGTCCTACCATATTATTATTATGTATTTATATAGCACTGACATCTTCTGCAGCACATTACAGAATACATAGTCATGTCACTGACTGTCCTCAGAGGCGCTCACACCCTAATCCTATCATAGTCATAGTGTAATGTCCTACCATATTATTATTATGTATTTATATAGCACTGACATCTCCTGCAGCACATTACAGAGTACATAGTCATGTCACTGACTGTCCTCAGAGGAGCTCACACTATAATCCTATCATAGTCAAATGTCCTACCATATTATTATTATGTATTTATATAGCACTGACATATTCTGCAGCACTTTAAAGAGTACATAGTCATGTCACTGACTGTCCTCAGAGGAGCTCACACTCTAATCCTACCATAGTCAGTCTAATGTCCTACCATATTATTATTATGTATTTATATAGCACTGACATCTTCTGCAGCACATTACAGAGTACATAGTCATGTCACTGACTGTCCTCAGAGGAGCTCACAATCTAATCCTACCATAGTCATAGTGTAATGTCCTACCATATTATTATTATGTATTTATATAGCACTGACATCTCCTGCAGCACATTACAGAGTACATAGTCATGTCACTGACTGTTCTCAGAGGAGCTCACACTATAATCCTATCATAGTCAAATGTCCTACCATATTATTATTATGTATTTATATAGCACTGACATCTCCTGCAGCACTGTACAGAGTACATAGTCATGTCACTGACTGTCCTCAGAGGAGCTCACAATCTAATCCTACCATAGTCACAGTCTAATGTTCTCCCATATTATTATTAGGTATTTATATTGCGCTGACATCTTCTGCAGCACTGTACAGAGTACATAGTCATGTCACTGACTGTGCTCAGAGGAGCTCACACTCTAATCCTACCATAGTCTAATGTCTTACTATATTGTTATTATTATTATATTTATATAGCACTACATGTTTCTTTTATGGGGAAACACTGGTTTTTTTTTTGGAGGGGGGCAGGGGGGAGTGAGGGGTCCCCAGTAACTTTTCCCTGTATGGGGCCCACACATTTCTCAGGGCGGTCCTGTCTAATCATTTGTAGATCAGTGAGTCCCTTAGTCTGGGTCATAAACTGGAAGTGGTGACCGGGGCCTGAGACTGACCTGCCATCAGCAGCCACCCTGCTTTCCTCAGAGAGATCAGGAATTTGTAACTAATGCCTCCCTTATACTGCAGCTCACACGTCACTCTGTGCTTCCAGTCCTATTGTCAGGTGACCCCAGTAAGGCCACTCCCCCTATCACACCTTTAGCCACACCTTGTCACCTCTCCAGTGGACATGCAGTCCTGCATGTGGCTGATGGCGCAGGTGGTGGTGCTGCTAGGTGGGAGGAGGTTGAATGAGGAGCAGCGAGGAGGGTGGTCTCCGGGGAGCAGCTCTCAGCATCAGCCTGTGCAAGTGATTGGTGAGAGGACAGGGCATGAGGTTGTGAGATAATCAATAATCTTGCCTGTATTAAGTTCTGATGTCACAGTTTGCATTTTGGCCACTAGATGCCGCCTGTATTAAAGTTGTAACCTAATCCTGCTGAAATATGAACAAGCATGAGAGGTGGGGCCTGTCAGCTCTAGAGAGACCAGGAAGAAAATACAGAGAGACATGGTTGTTTTTGTGTAGAGCTGTCTGTGAAGAGATCAATCTGGATCCATCCAAGCTGCAGAGAGGCTGATCGCCGTTTCCTCCTTGAATCCTGCTTGCTGGAGTGGAGATTGTTCCCAGTTAGCTGCCCTGAGCTTAGGATTCTACGCCAGCTACCCATCAAGGCTGCAAGTGTGGTTGCAGGCCTGAGGCTGTCCTGAAGTGAGGCATCTGCTGATACCAAGTAGGAACAGGTCAGTGAACCCGGGTTCTTGTGCTTTCATCAAAACTGTGGTACGGTACCTGAAGAAACTGAGACTTAGGCCTGCTTTAGGTAGATAGTTAGGAACAGTTTTTAGCAGGTGAGACTGGGTTGATTCTGCAGTTCAGCATGACTTGTAGGCTCTGCTGTGGCTGCCAATGGCTAAGCGTGATCCTGTAGTTCAGAACGACTTGTAGGCTCTGCTGTGTCTGCCAATGGTTAAGGGTGATCCTGTAGTACAGCACGACTTGTAGGCTCTGCTGTATCTGCCATCGGGTAGAGGTGTCTTGTTGGACAGAAGTAGGGACTCTGGGGTACCCTGTGTATTGCAAATCTTGTTGTGTTTGTAACTGTTACTGTTAATACTTCCCAGTAAAGAAAGTTTTGGTTGCACTAAGCTGGTGTCTGTGTCCTCTTCCTTGTTCCGTGACTTCACTGTATCCTAGGGTTACCCCTCAGCACACAGTCTTACAAAGTCTCCTTTATTATGTTGCAAATAAGAAAACTTGTAAAAATCTGTTCTTTCATAATTCATGTTCAATGATGGTCTATGAAATTCATGCAATAAACCTGCCTGAAGGGGGAAGCCTATAGCTGGGAATATTCTCTCCAAACCTGGAACCTGGCGGGATTTCTGCCCCGCGGTTTACTGTTCCTTTAAGTACTAGGCGACCCCACGGAAATGGCAGATTTACATGAGGAGACGACTGAACATCCACACGAATATAAACCAACGATTCCTTCAATCACAAGCCGTCAGGGGAAAATGCTGAAAATATTGAAATTTAAGATGCCCTAAAAACATCCTGATCTCGTCACCGCCGGGAGACTCGCAAAGCGCAGATCGCAGCAATCTTCCATTCATCTGCATTTTTATTTAATTTACAACTTTTAGATATTTGTAGAAACATTTGTCACCGGAGGCAGAAACTACATAAAGCTGCAGAATAAAGGCGAATTATTCCGTCCTATCGCAGAACGAGAGCAGCCAGGATTGCCAAGACCGCGGTGACTGGAGCCACAATCGTCCCGGACAGACTCCTCCCATCACAGAGCGATAGCAGCTAGGATTGCCGAGACCGCGGTGACTGAAGCCGTAATTGCCCCGGACAGACTCCTCCCATCACAGAGCGATAGCAGCCAGGATTGCTGAGACCCCAGTCACTGAAGCCGTGATTGCCCCGGACAGACTCCTCCCATCACAGAGCGATAGCAGCCAGGATTGCCGAGACCGCGGTGACTGAAGCCGTAATTGCCCCGGACAGACTCCTCCCATCACAGAGCAATAGCAGCCAGGATTGCCGAGACCGCGGTGACTGAAGCCGTAATTGCCCCGGACAGACTCCTCCCATCACAGAGCGATAGCAGCCAGGATTGTCGAGACCGCAGTGACTGAAGCCGTGATTGCCCCGGACAGACTTCTCCCATCACAGAGCGATAGCAGCCAGGATTGCCAAGACCACGGTGACTGAAGCCGTAATTGCCCCGGACAGACTCCTCCCATCACAGAGCAATAGCAGCCAGGATTGCCGAGACCGCGGTGACTGAAGCCGTAATTGCCCCGGACAGACTCCTCCCATCACAGAGCGATAGCAGCCAGGATTGTCGAGACCGCAGTGACTGAAGCCGTGATTGCCCCGGACAGACTCCTCCCATCACAGAGCGATAGCAGCCAGGATTGTCGAGACCACGGTGACTGAAGCCGTAATTGCCCCGGACAGACTCCTCCCATCACAGAGCAATAGCAGCCAGGATTGTCGAGACCGCAGTGACTGAAGCCGTGATTGCCCCGGACAGACTCCTCCCATCACAGAGCGATAGCAGCCAGGATTGCCAAGACCGCAGTGACTGAAGCCGTGATTGCCCCGGACAGACTCCTCCCATCACAGAGCGATAGCAGCCAGGATTGTCGAGACCGCAGTGACTGAAGCCGTGATTGCCCCGGACAGACTCCTCCCATCACAGAGCGATAGCAGCCAGGATTGCCAAGACCGCGGTGACTGAAGCCGTGATTGCCCCGGACAGACTCCTCCCATCACAGAGCGATCGCACCTAGGATTGCTGAGACTGCGGTGACTGAAGCTGTAATTGCCCCGGACAGACTCCTCCCATCACAGAGCAATAGCAGCCAGGATTGTCGAGACCGCAGTGACTGAAGCCGTGATTGCCCCGGACAGACTCCTCCCATCACAGAACGATAGCAGCCAGGATTGCCAAGACTGCGGTGACTGAAGCTGTAATTGCCCCGGACAGATTGACAGATCGGTTCAGTAGCTCCAAAGAGTTTATTTAGAGGGTCAGTCGGCTCACAGCTAATATCGTAGTTATGGATGGATGCTGAGGAGTCATGTGACCTGCTGGCCTCAGAAGCCTGGGGTGATTAAAGAAGGCCTGTCTGCCAATTGTCTCTGGGGTCCGGCCAAGAATGCTGATTGAATTTGAATTTGTCTCAGCTTCATTTAAATTGTGCCCAGACTCCAGGAATCAGCCAGCCATGAATCTCAGCACCTCATAAGTCAATAGAGGGAAGAGTGTAAAGGTTCCAGTGTCTGGAGAGGAAGTATAGCCACCAAACAGGCCACATTGACACGGGAAGATCTTCAGTCTTCAGGCCACAGTGAGACGGGAAGATCCCCAGTCTACAGGCCACAGTGACATGGGAAGATCACCAGTCTACAGGCCACAGTGACACGGGAAGATCACCAGTCTACAGGCCACAGTGACACGGTAAAATCACCAGTCTACAGGCTACAGTGACACGGGAAGATCACCAGTCTACAGGTCACAGTGACACGGGAAGATCACCAGTCTACAGGTCACAGTGACACGGGAAGATCACCAGTCTACAGACCACAGTGACACGGGAAGATCACCAGTCTACAGGCCACAGTGACACGGGAAGATCACCAGTCTACAGGCCACAGTGACACGGGAAGATCACCAGTCTACAGGTCACAGTGACACTGGAAGATCACCAGTCTACAGGCCACAGTGACATGGGAAGATCACCAGTCTACAGGCCACAGTGACACGGGGAAGATCACCAGTCTACAGACCACAGTGACACGGGAAGATCACCAGTCTAGAGGTCACAGTGGTACGGGAAGATCTCCAGTCTACAGGCCACAGTGACATGGGAAGATCACCAGTCTACAGGCCACAGTGACACGGGAAGATCACCAGTCTACAGGCCACAGTGACATGGGAAGATCTCTAGTCTACAGGACACAGTGACACGGGAAGATCACCAGTCTACAGGACACAGTGACATGGGAAGATCACCAGTCTACAGGCTACAGTGACACGGGAAGATCACCAGTCTACAGGCCCCAGTGACATGGGAAGAACACCAGTCTACAGGCTACAGTGACACGGGAAGATCACCAGTCTACAGGCTACAGTGACACGGGAAGATCACCAGTCTACAGGCTACAGTGACACGGGAAGATCACCAGTCTACAGGTCCCAGTGACATGGGAAGAACACCAGTCTACAGGCCACACTGACACGGGAAGATCATCAGTCTACAGGACACAGTGACACGGGAAGATCACCAGTATGCAGGACACAGTGACACGGAAAGATCACCAGTCTACAGGCCACAGTGACATGGGAGGAACACCAGTCTACAGGCCACAGTGACATGGGAAGATCACCAGTCTACAGGCCACAGTGACACGGGAAGATCACCAGTCTACAGGCTACAGTGACACGGGAAGATCACAAGTCTACAGGCTACAGTGACACGGGAAGATCACCAGTCTACAGGTCACAGTGACACGGGAAGATCACCAGTCTACAGGCCACAGTGACATGGGAAGATCTCTAGTCTACAGGCCACAGTGACACGGGAAGATCACCAGTCTACAGGACACAGTGACATGGGAAGATCACCAGTCTACAGGCTACAGTGACACGGGAAGATCACCAGTCTACAGGCTACAGTGACACGGGAAGATCACCAGTCTACAGGTCACAGTGACACGGGAAGATCACCAGTCTACAGGCCACAGTGACATGGGAAGATCTCTAGTCTACAGGCCACAGTGACATGGGAAGATCACCAGTCTACAGGCTACAGTGACACGGGAAGATCACCAGTCTACAGGCTACAGTGACACAGGAAGATCACCAGTCTACAGGCCCCAGTGACATGGGAAGAACACCAGTCTACAGGCCACACTGACACGGGAAGATCACAAGTCTACAGGACACAGTGACACGGGAAGATCACAAGTCTGCAGGACACAGTGACACGGGAAGATCACCAGTCTACAGGCCACAGTGACATGGGAGGAACACCAGTCTACAGGCCACAGTGACATGGGAAGATCACCAGTCTACAGGCCACAGTGACACGGGAAGATCACCAGTCTACAGGTCACAGTGACATGGGAGGAACACCAGTCTACAGGCCACAGTGACATGGGAAGATCACCAGTCTACAGGCCACAGTGACATGGGAAGATCACCAGTCTACAGGCCACAGTGACATGGGAAGATCACCAGTCTAAAGGGTACAGTGACATGGGAAGATCACCAGTCTACAGGCCACAGTGACATAGGAAGATCACCAGTCTACAGGCCACAGTGACACGGGAAGATCACCAGTCTACAGGCCACAGTGACACGGGAAGATCACCAGTCTACAGGCTACAGTGACACGGGAAGATCACCAGTGTACAGGCCACAGTGACACGGGAAGATCACCAGTCTACAGGCTACAGTGACACGGGAAGATCACCAGTCTACAGGCCACACTGACACGGGAAGATCACCAGTCTACAGGACACAGTGACACAGGAAAATCACCAGTCTAGAGGTGAGAATGCGGGGATTGCTACGCAGCTGCAACATATCTTTCATGTATCCAGGGCCCAGATTATTCAGTGATTTAAATGTCAGTAGGCCCATTTTTGGATCTGAGCCGGTCTACACACTGGCAACAGCTCTGCACTTCAAAACCGTCCCCCGGATTTGGTTGGTAATTTTGGTAGGTATGACACAAAAGCCATTTAATCTCAGTGAGAAGATTCACAAATGATGGAGACTCTTTATTTTGCACTCCTCCTGGTCGCAGACACACTGCATTTCCTTGTTCTGGATCCTTTATTTCTCTGAAATCAGCGTTTCCCGTTTCCTCGCCGAGGTTCGCACAGAGCCATAAATTCCCAGAGAGGACGGTGGATTGTGACTTTGGTGCAGTCCTCTGCTAAGCTTCGCTGGCAATGATTTCATGGTCTGCAGATCATCAGATCTATGTGTGCCTGGCAGATTGCTGGAGACCTGGCCAAGGTCAGACGGCATCATTGTATCATGTGTGATTGCCAAAAATGCCAAGTGTACCCGTCTCTCTGGCCCCACCCTCCTCCACAACACACAGCTGCCCATCAGGGCCGAGCCGAGGAGGTGGCGAGAGAGGCTCCACCCTCAGGGCGCAGTGTACGAGTGGGCGCAGGGCCAGGCAGAGGCAAGAGAGGCTCCAGCCTCAGGGCGCAGTGTAGGAGGGTGAAGGGCAGGGCCAAGGGAGAGAGGCTCCAGCTCTAGGGCGCAGTGTAGGAGGGGGCGCAGGGCATTGCCGAGGCAGAGGCGAGAGAGGCTCCAGCCTCAGGGTGCAGTGTAGGAGGGGGCGCAGGGCGGGACCAAGCCAGAGGCGAGAGAGGCTCCAGCCTCAGGGTGCAGTGTAGGAGGGGGCACAGGGCAGGGCCGAGGCAGGGGCAAGAGAGGCTCCAGCCTCAGGGTGCAGTGTAGGAGGGGGCACAACTAACTCAGCTATCATTCACCTATCGTGGTTGAAGCAGAGATAAATAAGAAAAGGAGATACATCGCAGTGACTGCAAGCCAGATAACTACAGATTAAGGTGTTTGGGGCCCTGGGGCAGCTCTTAGTGTAATAGCAATCAGTGTGTGACGGCTGGGGTGGGAGGGATAGAGGGGCGCACTTTGGTGCCTCAGTCTTGGGTGCTGGAGAACCTCTGTAATGATCCGCTCAGCTGCCTGTACAGACAGACAGCTGTTTGACCATTCCTTAAGTCTGAGGGCTGCAGGTCTCTGGAAAAGAGACCTGTCTTTGCTTTGCAAGTTTCAGACCTGCTCTGCTGCTGAGGAATTTGCATACATTCGTTATGCAAATTGCCTACCTGCCTCCTTTGAAGGCTGGCAGTATAAATACCACGTTCTCCCAGAATCCTTTGCTGGTCATCTTAATGGTTTGTTACTGCTAAACACTCCTAGAGTGTCAGCCTTGCCTGTTTGTCAAAGATTATCTTAGAGTAATTCTTGGGACTGTACTAGGCATTCCCTCTAGTGCAGTCAGATTGTATTATCTGTTTTGCCTTTACATCTTTGTGTCTCGATTGCCTTGTCGCCAGCGATGGTCGACAGGGAATCGTTCTGTCTGTCTGGGGGTGCTAACCAGAGCAGCGGTTGCTACTGGTAGCCCCTTCTGTTCATCTGTCTGGATTGCATTAGCCCTAATGGTAGTGGCAGTGCTTCCTTCTGTGCCTCGATTGCCTTGTCGCCAGCGGCGGTCGACAGGGAATCATTCTGTCTGTCTGGGAGTGTAGGCCAGAGCTGCTGGCTGCTCCATCTGTCTGGATCGCTCTTGCCCTAGTGGTAGTGGCAGTGCCTCCTTCTGTATCTCAGCCTTAGGGGTGCTAGCCAGTGCAGCGGTTGCTACTGGCAGCCCCACCTGTCTGTCTGTCTTGTCTGATACGAACGTTTGCTGTAGGCTCGGTGAGGTTACCGTTTAGCAAGCGTTCGCGTTCTCTATTTCGTGTTTGTCTGTCATTGTTTAGTTAGGGTAGCACGCTTATCACTGGGCGCCTAACGCGCGGTGATCGTGAAGAAACGCGTTTGCTGTTGCGAATGAGTGCGGTGTTCGCGTTTAGCTAGCGCTTGTTATTTTCCTTATCTTCTCATTGTTGTTTGCTGTGCCTTTGCTACTCTCGTGCTCTGTTCTGTTCAGCCTTGTGTCACTTCTGGCAATCGCCTCTCTCCTGCGATTGCATTCCCGCTTTTGTTTCTGTAGATGTGTGTTCACCGTCGCTGGGTGGCGGCTAGATTGGGGAACACATTTAGTCTGTCTCTGTGCTCTCTCTCTTAGAGGGCTATCGTGCCCTACTTTGCCTTATCTGTACAATTCCCTACTGGCATCTGTGGCCGTGCAGAGGCTGTGCTCGTCTGCACTCCACAGCTCCATCTGCTGGTGGGAATTGCCCTCTACAGGTGCCTAGCACCTAACCTGGGTTCTCCAAATTACACGTTTGTGCAGGATTTCCGCTGTGTCAGCGCGCATCTTGTGCGCTGACCACGGAGATCGAAACCCGCAAACGTTACAGAATGACCAGCCAAACCGAAATTCCCAGGGTAGAGGGAATGTTCGATTTGCTTCAGATGTCATTGCCTAAGGCAAAAGCATATGTGGATCCTATTATAGGTAGGATCATACATTATATTAAAGCAGTTACAAAATCTGTGCATGTTCCTGAATCCAACCCATATGAATGTTATCTTGATACAGGGTTGTTTGAACCTCCATTTGTTCCGTGGGAGTTGGGAGCTTTGATGGAGGAATTTGAGTTTGATTGGAAGGTCTTTTGCGATTTTTACATCGCAAAAAGCGAAGATATTCTGAATGCTTGTCTTGATTCTATGTACATTTTGATTGATTCTGATGAGTGTGACGAGTGTTTTGTGGATCCGGTGATTTGTGTGTGGCAGACGATTTTGGATGAATTGCACACACACCAACCAATTGATTCCGATAAAGAGACACCGTTGTCACATGATTATTCCTGCCTTTCGGGGGTAAAGCAAGTGAGTTTAAACACTGTGCGACCTGAAATGAATGGGTCTGCCTCGACTGTGGACACCTGTGTGAATACTGATAGATTTTCTTCTGTTTGTTTGGAGTTTGAATATGTGCGATCTGATGCTTGTTTTTCACATAATCCTGCAATGGAGAAAATTCCTAAACCATGCAATCTCAAAAGTAACCCTTTGAACACCTTGCAGTCCGCTCCACAGATTGCGGAGGCTTGCGCTTTGGAAGCGTCAGTTTCGCAACCTAAAGCGATCTTGGATTCGCAGATTTTGCGTTCTGTCTCCTCGGATTCGACATTGTTAGCTGAGTCTAGGGGTGAGACAGCGCTTTGGTTTTGCGAATCTGATTCTGAGGGAAGTAATGATTTCCCACCCTGTACTCTGGATGAGTCAATATTGCCTTGTATAAGATCTCCTGCAGTGACCCTAGAGGCTCGTCTAGGTATTGCTACTATTCTCACCGGTTTCTCTGCTATTTTAGAATTGCAGTCTGGTTTGACTGCTATGGAGGATTCTGCCTGCAGTGAAACGAAACTCAGAAAGTCAGAGCTAGTTTCACTAGATATTCCTGTGTATCCTTGTCTTGATGATGAAATTCAGTCTCAGCATATGGTAGAACCATTCCTGGGACATCTGCCCTGCCTGCAGGAGGTATTTAATGTTCGGCCCTGTAACATGGATAGTTCAGAATCTTTGAGCGAGGAGAACGCCAGCGCATACCACTAAGGCTGCATCTGAAATGACCACCAGCTCCGTGTGTAGCACCTATATAGACTTTCTACACACTTCGCATTCAATTCAGATGCAAATCATATGCAAATCTGCTACTAATCATGCAAACAGGAAACTCAGGAGGAGGGGCTGGGAGCAGCTAACCTGACAGTTACATAGTTACAAAGTTAAGGAAAGGTGGGGGGGAAAGGCTGCGCATCCCTAAACACATGCTGCAATTGAATGGTTAATCGCATAGGCATACACCGCCTCTGCCAGACTGAAAAATGCATGCCCTGCATCCAAGACAAGTGCTAACATTTATTAAACTAGGAGGTACTTTAGCTTCCAATATGGTTTGCATGCAAAGTATATTATACTAGACACTTGCGCCACGGTGAGGCAGACCTCCGGGCAAGTGACCTAACCTAAATTTAAAACCTCGGGAGCAGCTAAGCAGAAAAAAATGTGTAACTTACATTTGGTAAAACAGCGAGGAGAACGCCAGCGCATACCACTAAGGCTGCATCTGAAATGACCACCAGCTCCGTGTGTAGCACCTATATAGACTTTCTACACACTTCGCATTCAATTCAGATGCAAATCATATGCAAATCTGCTACTAATCATGCAAACAGGAAACTCAGGAGGAGGGGCTGGGAGCAGCTAACCTGACAGTTACATAGTTACAAAGTTAAGGAAAGGTGGGGGGGAAAGGCTGCGCATCCCTAAACACATGCTGCAATTGAATGGTTAATCGCATAGGCATACACCGCCTCTGCCAGACTGAAAAATGCATGCCCTGCATCCAAGACAAGTGCTAACATTTATTAAACTAGGAGGTACTTTAGCTTCCAATATGGTTTGCATGCAAAGTATATTATACTAGACACTTGCGCCACGGTGAGGCAGACCTCCGGGCAAGTGACCTAACCTAAATTTAAAACCTCGGGAGCAGCTAAGCAGAAAAAAATGTGTAACTTACATTTGGTAAAACAGCGAGGAGAACGCCAGCGCATACCACTAAGGCTGCATCTGAAATGACCACCAGCTCCGTGTGTAGCACCTATATAGACTTTCTACACACTTCGCATTCAATTCAGATGCAAATCATATGCAAATCTGCTACTAATCATGCAAACAGGAAACTCAGGAGGAGGGGCTGGGAGCAGCTAACCTGACAGTTACATAGTTACAAAGTTAAGGAAAGGTGGGGGGGAAAGGCTGCGCATCCCTAAACACATGCTGCAATTGAATGGTTAATCGCATAGGCATACACCGCCTCTGCCAGACTGAAAAATGCATGCCCTGCATCCAAGACAAGTGCTAACATTTATTAAACTAGGAGGTACTTTAGCTTCCAATATGGTTTGCATGCAAAGTATATTATACTAGACACTTGCGCCACGGTGAGGCAGACCTCCGGGCAAGTGACCTAACCTAAATTTAAAACCTCGGGAGCAGCTAAGCAGAAAAAAATGTGTAACTTACATTTGGTAAAACAGCGAGGAGAACGCCAGCGCATACCACTAAGGCTGCATCTGAAATGACCACCAGCTCCGTGTGTAGCACCTCCCGAGGTTTTAATAAATGTTAGCACTTGTCTTGGATGCAGGGCATGCATTTTTCAGTCTGGCAGAGGCGGTGCCTGTGCGAATTACCATTCAATTGCAGCATGTGTTTAGGGATGCGCAGCCTTTCCCCCCCACCTTTCCTTAGTTCAGAATCTTTGTCAGAAAACTTGGAAAATGACACTTCTGAGGTCTTGTTTGATGTTTTGGAGGTTTCCAAGTCCCTCCTAAAGGGTTCAGAACTTCTAGGAGATGCCTCCTGCCCCCCAGATCCGTCTGAGGTTTTGCCCACTTCAGTAGGCATTACTATTATGCTGACTACCTTTGCAGCTCTTGTGGAGCTTCATTAATGTGTAGTCAATGATGAGTTTTGGTTATATGATATTACAGTCACAGAAACGTCTGAGTCCGAGTCTTCTTTTGAAAGACCAGTACCTGTGACCTCTACTCGTGATGATTTTTTGCCCGGTCCTGGTTTTGGTCTTGTCGTGTCGGACTCTGAGGTTGGCAGTTCCCCGACATGTTCTCCACTTCTGGCAATCGCCTCTCTCCTACGATTGCATTAGCGCTTTTGTTTCTGCGGATGTGTGTTCACCGTCGCTGGGTGGCGGCTAGATTGGGGAACACATTTAGTCTGTCTCTGTGCTCTCTCTCTTAGAGGGCTATCGTGCCCTACTTGCCTTTGTCTGTACAATTCCCATCTGGCATCTGTGGCCGTGCAGAGGCTGTGCTCGTCTGCACTCCACAGCTCCATCTGCCGGTGGGAACTGCCCTCTACTGGTGCGATGCACCTAACCTGGGTTCTCCAAATTACACGCTTGTGGAGGATTTCCGCTGTGTCAGCGCGCATCTTGTGCGCTGACCACGGAGATAGAAACCCGCAAACATTACAACCTGGTCCCGGCTCTGCCGCCCATGTAGGAACCCTCACAGGTGTGTCAGTGTGTAATCCTCAGTGTGTAATCCTCAGTGTGTAATCCTCGGTGTGTAATCCTCGGTGTGTAATCCTCAGTGTGTAATTCTCGGTGTGTAATCCTCGGTGTGTAATTCTCGGTGTGTAATCCTCGGTGTGTAATCCTCAGTGTGTAATCCTGTGTGTAATCCTCGGTGTGTAATCCTCAGTGTGTAATCCTGTGTGTAATCCTGTGTGTAATCCTCAGTGTGTAATCCTCAGTGTTTAATCCTCGGTGTGTAATCCTCAGTGTGTAATCCTCAGTGTGTAATCCTCAGTGTGTAATCGGTGTGTAATCCTCAGTGTGTAATCCTCAGTGTGTAATTCTCAGTGTGTAATCCTCAGTGTGTAATCCTCAGTAATCCTCAGTGTGTAATCCTCAGTGTGTAATCCTCAGTGTGTAATCGGTGTGTAATCCTCGGTGTGTAATCCTCGGTGTGTAATCCTCGGTGTGTAATCCTCAGTGTGTAATCCTCAGTGTGTAATCCTCAGTGTGTAATCCTCAGTGTGTAATCCTCAGTGTGTAATCCTCAGTGTGTAATCCTCAGTGTGAAATCCTCGGTGTGTAATCCTCGGTGTGTAATCCTCGGTGTGTAATCCTCGGTGTGTAATCCTCAGTGTGTAATCCTCAGTGTGTAATCCTCAGTGTGTAATCCTCAGTGTGTAATCGGTGTGTAATCCTCAGTGTGTAATCCTCAGTGTGTAATCCTCAGTGTGTAATCCTGTGTGTAATCCTCAGTGTGTAATCGGTGTGTAATCCTCGGTGTGTAATCCTCGGTGTGTAATCCTCAGTGTGTAATCCTCAGTGTGTAATCCTCAGTGTGTAATCCTCAGTGTGTAATCGGTGTGTAATCCTCAGTGTGTAATCCTCAGTGTGTAATCCTCAGTGTGTAATCCTGTGTGTAATCCTCAGTGTGTAATCGGTGTGTAATCCTCAGTGTGTAATCCTCAGTGTGTAATCCTGTGTGTAATCCTCAGTGTGTAATCAATGTGTGTAATCCTCGGTGTGAAATCCTCAGTGTGTAATCCTGTGTGTAATCCTCAGTGTGTAAGTGTGTAATCGGTGTGTAATCCTCGGTGTGAAATCCTCAGTGTGTAATCCTCAGTGTGTAATCCTCAGTGTGTAATCCTCAGTGTGTAATCCTCAGTGTGTAATCCTCAGTGTGTAATCCTCGGTGTGTAATCCTCAGTGTGTAATCCTCAGTGTGTAATCCTCAGTGTGTAATCCTGTGTGTAATCCTCAGTGTGTAATCAATGTGTGTAATCCTCGGTGTGAAATCCTCAGTGTGTAATCCTGTGTGTAATCCTCAGTGTGTAAGTGTGTAATCGGTGTGTAATCCTCGGTGTGAAATCCTCAGTGTGTAATCCTCAGTGTGTAATCCTCAGTGTGTAATCCTCAGTGTGTAATCCTCAGTGTGTAATCCTGTGTGTAATCCTCAGTGTGTAAGTGTGTAATCGGTGTGTAATCCTCGGTGTGAAATCCTCAGTGTGTAATCCTCAGTGTGTAATCCTCAGTGTGTAATCCTCAGTGTGTAATCCTCAGTGTGTAATCCTCAGTGTGTAATCCTCGGTGTGTAATCCTCAGTGTGTAATCCTCAGTGTGTAATCCTCAGTGTGTAATCCTGTGTGTAATCCTCAGTGTGTAATCAATGTGTGTAATCCTCGGTGTGAAATCCTCAGTGTGTAATCCTGTGTGTAATCCTCAGTGTGTAAGTGTGTAATCGGTGTGTAATCCTCGGTGTGAAATCCTCAGTGTGTAATCCTCAGTGTGTAATCCTCAGTGTGTAATCCTCAGTGTGTAATCCTCAGTGTGTAATCCTCAGTGTGTAATCCTCGGTGTGTAATCCTCAGTGTGTAATCCTCGGTGTGTAATCCTCAGTGTGTAATCCTCGGTGTGTAATCCTCAGTGTGTAATCGGTGTGTAATCCTCAGTGTGTAATCCTCAGTGTGTAATTGGTGTGTAATCCTCAGTGTGTAATCCTCAGTGTGTAATCCTCAGTGTGTAATCCTCAGTGTGTAATCCTCAGTGTGTAATCCTCAGTGTGTAATCCTCGGTGTGTAATCCTCAGTGTGTAATCCTCAGTGTGTAATCGGTGTGTAATCCTCAGTGTGTAATCCTCAGTGTGTAATCCTCAGTGTGTAATCCTCAGTGTGTAATCCTCGGTGTGTAATCCTCAGTGTGTAATCGGTGTGTAATCCTCAGTGTGTAATCCTCAGTGTGTAATCCTCAGTGTGTAATCCTCGGTGTGTAATCCTCAGTGTGTAATCCTCAGTGTGTAATCGGTGTGTAATCCTCAGTGTGTAATCCTCAGTGTGTAATCCTCAGTGTGTAATCCTCAGTGTGTAATCCTCAGTGTGTAATCCTCAGTGTGTAATCCTCAGTGTGTAATCCTCGGTGTGTAATCCTCAGTGTGTAATCGGTGTGTAATCCTCAGTGTGTAATCCTCAGTGTGTAATTGGTGTGTAATCCTCAGTGTGTAATCCTCAGTGTGTAATCCTCAGTGTGTAATCCTCAGTGTGTAATCCTCGGTGTGTAATCCTCAGTGTGTAATCCTCAGTGTGTAATCGGTGTGTAATCCTCAGTGTGTAATCCTCAGTGTGTAATCCTCAGTGTGTAATCCTCAGTGTGTAATCCTCAGTGTGTAATCCTCGGTGTGTAATCCTCAGTGGGTAATCCTCGGTGTGTAATCCTCAGTGTGTAATCGGTGTGTAATCCTCAGTGTGTAATCGGTGTGTAATCCTCAGTGTGTAATCCTCAGTGTGTAATCCTCAGTGTGTAATCCTCAGTGTGTAATCCTCGGTGTGTAATCCTCAGTGTGTAATGCTCAGTGTGTAATCCTGTGTGTAATCCTCAGTGTGTAATCGGTGTGTAATCCTCAGTGTGTAATCCTCGGTGTGTAATCCTCAGTGTGTAATCCTCAGTGTGTAATCGGTGTGTAATCCTCGGTGTGTAATCCTCAGTGTGTAATCCTCAGTGTGTAATCTTGTGTGTAATCCTCAATGTGTAATCCTCAGTGGGTAATCCTCGGTGTGTAATCCTCAGTGTGTAATCGGTGTGTAATCCTCGGTGTGTAATCCTCAGTGTGTAATCGGTGTGTAATCCTCAGTGTGTAATCGGTGTGTAATCCTCAGTGTGTATTCCTCAATGTGTAATTCTCAGTGTGAAATCCTCAGTGCGTAATCCTCAGTCCTCAGTGTGTAATCCTCAGTGTGTAATCCTCAGTGTGTAATCCTCAGTGTGAAATCCTCAGTGCGTAATCCTCAGTGTGTAATCCTCAGTGTGTAATCCTCAGTGTGTAATTCTCAGTGTGTAATCCTCAGTGTGTAATCCTGTGTGTAATCCTGTGTGTAATCCTGTGTGTAATCCTCAGTGTGTAATCCTCAGTGTGTAATCCTCGGTGTGTAATGCTCAGTGTGTAATCCTGTGTGTAATCCTCAGTGTGTAATCGGTGTGTAATCCTCAGTGTGTAATCCTCGGTGTGTAATCCTCAGTGTGTAATCCTCAGTGTGTAATCCTCGGTGTGTAATCCTCAGTGTGTAATCGGTGTGTAATCCTCAGTGTGTAATCCTCAGTGTGTAATCGGTGTGTAATCCTCAGTGTGTAATCCTCAGTGTGTAATCGGTGTGTAATCCTCAGTGTGTAATCCTCAGTGTGAAATCCTCAGTGGGTAATCCTCGGTGTGTAATCCTCAGTGTGTAATCCTCAGTGTGTAATCGGTGTGTAATCCTCAGTGTGTAATCGGTGTGTAATCCTCAGTGTGTAATCCTCAGTGTGAAATCCTCAGTGTGTAATCCTCAGTGTGTAATCGGTGTGTAATCCTCAGTGTGTAATCCTCAGTGTGTAATCCTCAGTGTGAAATCCTCAGTGTGTAATTCTCAGTGTGTAATCCTCAGTGTGTAATCCTCAGTGTGTAATCCTCGGTGTGTAATCCTCAGTGTGTAATCTTGTGTGTAATCCTCAGTGTGTAATCCTCAGTGTGTAATCCTCAGTGTGTAATCGGTGTGTAATCCTCAGTGTGTAATCCTCAGTGTGAAATCCTCAGTGTGTAATCCTCAGTGTGTAATCGGTGTGTAATCCTCAGTGTGTAATCCTCAGTGTGTAATCCTCGGTGTGTAATCCTCAGTGTGTAATCGGTGTGTAATCCTCAGTGTGTAATCCTCAGTGTGTAATCGGTGTGTAATCCTCAGTGTGTAATCCTCAGTGTGTAATCGGTGTGTAATCCTCAGTGTGTAATCCTCAGTGTGAAATCCTCAGTGGGTAATCCTCGGTGTGTAATCCTCAGTGTGTAATCTTGTGTGTAATCCTCAGTGTGTAATCCTCAGTGTGTAATCCTCAGTGTGTAATCGGTGTGTAATCCTCAGTGTGTAATCCTCAGTGTGAAATCCTCAGTGTGTAATCCTCAGTGTGTAATCGGTGTGTAATCCTCAGTGTGTAATCCTCAGTGTGTAATCCTGTGTGTAATCCTGTGTGTAATCCTGTGTGTAATCCTCAGTGTGTAATCCTCAGTGTGTAATCCTCGGTGTGTAATGCTCAGTGTGTAATCCTGTGTGTAATCCTCAGTGTGTAATCGGTGTGTAATCCTCAGTGTGTAATCCTCGGTGTGTAATCCTCAGTGTGTAATCCTCAGTGTGTAATCCTCGGTGTGTAATCCTCAGTGTGTAATCGGTGTGTAATCCTCAGTGTGTAATCCTCAGTGTGTAATCGGTGTGTAATCCTCAGTGTGTAATCCTCAGTGTTTAATCGGTGTGTAATCCTCAGTGTGTAATCCTCAGTGTGAAATCCTCAGTGGGTAATCCTCGGTGTGTAATCCTCAGTGTGTAATCTTGTGTGTAATCCTCAGTGTGTAATCCTCAGTGTGTAATCCTCAGTGTGTAATCGGTGTGTAATCCTCAGTGTGTAATCCTCAGTGTGTAATTCTCAGTGTGTAATCCTCAGTGTGTAATCCTCAGTAATCCTCAGTGTGTAATCCTCAGTGTGTAATCCTCAGTGTGTAATCGGTGTGTAATCCTCGGTGTGTAATCCTCAGTGTGTAATCCTCAGTGTGTAATCCTCAGTGTGTAATCCTCAGTGTGTAATCCTCAGTGTGAAATCCTCGGTGTGTAATCCTCGGTGTGTAATCCTCGGTGTGTAATCCTCGGTGTGTAATCCTCAGTGTGTAATCCTCAGTGTGTAATCCTCAGTGTGTAATCCTCAGTGTGTAATCCTCAGTGTGTAATCGGTGTGTAATCCTCAGTGTGTAATCCTCAGTGTGTAATCCTCAGTGTGTAATCCTGTGTGTAATCCTCAGTGTGTAATCGGTGTGTAATCCTCGGTGTGTAATCCTCGGTGTGTAATCCTCAGTGTGTAATCCTCAGTGTGTAATCCTCAGTGTGTAATCGGTGTGTAATCCTCAGTGTGTAATCCTCAGTGTGTAATCCTCAGTGTGTAATCCTGTGTGTAATCCTCAGTGTGTAATCGGTGTGTAATCCTCGGTGTGTAATCCTCAGTGTGTAATCCTGTGTGTAATCCTCAGTGTGTAATCAATGTGTGTAATCCTCGGTGTGAAATCCTCAGTGTGTAATCCTGTGTGTAATCCTCAGTGTGTAAGTGTGTAATCGGTGTGTAATCCTCGGTGTGAAATCCTCAGTGTGTAATCCTCAGTGTGTAATCCTCAGTGTGTAATCCTCAGTGGGTAATCCTCGGTGTGTAATCCTCAGTGTGTAATCTTGTGTGTAATCCTCAGTGTGTAATCCTCAGTGTGTAATCCTCAGTGTGTAATCGGTGTGTAATCCTCAGTGTGTAATCCTCAGTGTGTAATTCTCAGTGTGTAATCCTCAGTGTGTAATCCTCAGTAATCCTCAGTGTGTAATCCTCAGTGTGTAATCCTCAGTGTGTAATCGGTGTGTAATCCTCGGTGTGTAATCCTCAGTGTGTAATCCTCAGTGTGTAATCCTCAGTGTGTAATCCTCAGTGTGTAATCCTCAGTGTGAAATCCTCGGTGTGTAATCCTCGGTGTGTAATCCTCGGTGTGTAATCCTCGGTGTGTAATCCTCAGTGTGTAATCCTCAGTGTGTAATCCTCAGTGTGTAATCCTCAGTGTGTAATCCTCAGTGTGTAATCCTCAGTGTGTAATCGGTGTGTAATCCTCAGTGTGTAATCCTCAGTGTGTAATCCTCAGTGTGTAATCCTGTGTGTAATCCTCAGTGTGTAATCGGTGTGTAATCCTCGGTGTGTAATCCTCGGTGTGTAATCCTCAGTGTGTAATCCTCAGTGTGTAATCCTCAGTGTGTAATCGGTGTGTAATCCTCAGTGTGTAATCCTCAGTGTGTAATCCTCAGTGTGTAATCCTGTGTGTAATCCTCAGTGTGTAATCGGTGTGTAATCCTCGGTGTGTAATCCTCAGTGTGTAATCCTGTGTGTAATCCTCAGTGTGTAATCAATGTGTGTAATCCTCGGTGTGAAATCCTCAGTGTGTAATCCTGTGTGTAATCCTCAGTGTGTAAGTGTGTAATCGGTGTGTAATCCTCGGTGTGAAATCCTCAGTGTGTAATCCTCAGTGTGTAATCCTCAGTGTGTAATCCTCAGTGTGTAATCCTCAGTGTGTAATCCTCAGTGTGAAATCCTCGGTGTGTAATCCTCGGTGTGTAATCCTCGGTGTGTAATCCTCGGTGTGTAATCCTCGGTGTGTAATCCTCAGTGTGTAATCCTCAGTGTGTAATCCTCAGTGTGTAATCCTCAGTGTGTAATCGGTGTGTAATCCTCAGTGTGTAATCCTCAGTGTGTAATCCTCAGTGTGTAATCCTGTGTGTAATCCTCAGTGTGTAATCGGTGTGTAATCCTCGGTGTGTAATCCTCGGTGTGTAATCCTCAGTGTGTAATCCTCAGTGTGTAATCCTCAGTGTGTAATCGGTGTGTAATCCTCAGTGTGTAATCCTCAGTGTGTAATCCTCAGTGTGTAATCCTGTGTGTAATCCTCAGTGTGTAATCGGTGTGTAATCCTCAGTGTGTAATCCTCAGTGTGTAATCCTGTGTGTAATCCTCAGTGTGTAATCAATGTGTGTAATCCTCGGTGTGAAATCCTCAGTGTGTAATCCTGTGTGTAATCCTCAGTGTGTAAGTGTGTAATCGGTGTGTAATCCTCGGTGTGAAATCCTCAGTGTGTAATCCTCAGTGTGTAATCCTCAGTGTGTAATCCTCAGTGTGTAATCCTCAGTGTGTAATCCTCAGTGTGTAATCCTCGGTGTGTAATCCTCAGTGTGTAATCCTCGGTGTGTAATCCTCAGTGTGTAATCCTCGGTGTGTAATCCTCAGTGTGTAATCCTCAGTGTGTAATCCTCGGTGTGTAATCGGTGTGTAATCCTCAGTGTGTAATCCTCAGTGTGTAATTGGTGTGTAATCCTCAGTGTGTAATCCTCAGTGTGTAATCCTCAGTGTGTAATCCTCAGTGTGTAATCCTCGGTGTGTAATCCTCAGTGTGTAATCCTCAGTGTGTAATCGGTGTGTAATCCTCAGTGTGTAATCCTCAGTGTGTAATCCTCAGTGTGTAATCCTCAGTGTGTAATCCTCGGTGTGTAATCCTCAGTGTGTAATCGGTGTGTAATCCTCAGTGTGTAATCCTCGGTGTGTAATCATCAGCGTGTAATCCTCAGTGTGTAATCCTCAGTGTGTAATCCTCAGTGTGTAATCCTCAGTGTGTAATTCTCAGTGTGTAATCGGTGTGTAATCCTCAGTGTGTAATCCTCAGTGTGTAATCCTCAGTGTGTAATCCTCAGTGTGTAATCCTCGGTGTGTAATCCTCAGTGTGTAATCCTCAGTGTGTAATCGGTGTGTAATCCTCAGTGTGTAATCCTCAGTGTGTAATCGGTGTGTAATCGGTGTGTAATCCTCAGTGTGTAATCCTCAGTGTGAAATCCTCAGTGTGTAATCCTCGGTGTGTAATCCTCAGTGTGTAATCCTCAGTGTGTAATCCTGTGTGTAATCCTCAGTGTGTAATCGGTGTGTAATCCTCAGTGTGTAATCCTCGGTGTGTAATCCTCAGTGGGTAATCCTCGGTGTGTAATCCTCAGTGTGTAATCGGTGTGTAATCCTCAGTGTGTAATCGGTGTGTAATCCTCAGTGTGTAATCCTCGGTGTGTAATCCTCAGTGTGTAATCCTCAGTGTGTAATCGGTGTGTAATCCTCGGTGTGTAATCCTCAGTGTGTAATCCTCAGTGTGTAATCTTGTGTGTAATCCTCAATGTGTAATCCTCAGTGGGTAATCCTCGGTGTGTAATCCTCAGTGTGTAATCGGTGTGTAATCCTCGGTGTGTAATCCTCAGTGTGTAATCGGTGTGTAATCCTCAGTGTGTAATCGGTGTGTAATCCTCAGTGTGTAATCCTCAATGTGTAATCCTCAGTGTGAAATCCTCAGTGCGTAATCCTCAGTCCTCAGTGTGTAATCCTCAGTGTGTAATCCTCAGTGTGTAATCCTCAGTGTGAAATCCTCAGTGCGTAATCCTCAGTGTGTAATCCTCAGTGTGTAATTCTCAGTGTGTAATCCTCAGTGTGTAATCCTGTGTGTAATCCTGTGTGTAATCCTGTGTGTAATCCTCAGTGTGTAATCCTCAGTGTGTAATCCTCGGTGTGTAATGCTCAGTGTGTAATCCTGTGTGTAATCCTCAGTGTGTAATCGGTGTGTAATCCTCAGTGTGTAATCCTCGGTGTGTAATCCTCAGTGTGTAATCCTCAGTGTGTAATCCTCGGTGTGTAATCCTCAGTGTGTAATCGGTGTGTAATCCTCAGTGTGTAATCCTCAGTGTGTAATCGGTGTGTAATCCTCAGTGTGTAATCCTCAGTGTGTAATCGGTGTGTAATCCTCAGTGTGTAATCCTCAGTGTGAAATCCTCAGTGGGTAATCTTTGGTGTGTAATCCTCAGTGTGTAATCCTCAGTGTGTAATCGGTGTGTAATCCTCAGTGTGTAATCGGTGTGTAATCCTCAGTGTGTAATCCTCAGTGTGAAATCCTCAGTGTGTAATCCTCAGTGTGTAATCGGTGTGTAATCCTCAGTGTGTAATCCTCAGTGTGTAATCCTCAGTGTGTAATCCTCAGTGTGTAATTCTCAGTGTGTAATCCTCAGTGTGTAATCCTCAGTGTGTAATCCTCGGTGTGTAATCCTCAGTGTGTAATCTTGTGTGTAATCCTCAGTGTGTAATCCTCAGTGTGTAATCCTCAGTGTGTAATCGGTGTGTAATCCTCAGTGTGTAATCCTCAGTGTGAAATCCTCAGTGTGTAATCCTCAGTGTGTAATCGGTGTGTAATCCTCAGTGTGTAGTCCTCAGTGTGTAATCCTCGGTGTGTAATCCTCAGTGTGTAATCGGTGTGTAATCCTCAGTGTGTAATCCTCAGTGTGTAATCGGTGTGTAATCCTCAGTGTGTAATCCTCAGTGTGTAATCCTCGGTGTGTAATCCTCAGTGTGTAATCGGTGTGTAATCCTCAGTGTGTAATCCTCAGTGTGTAATCGGTGTGTAATCCTCAGTGTGTAATCCTCAGTGTTTAATCGGTGTGTAATCCTCAGTGTGTAATCCTCAGTGTGAAATCCTCAGTGGGTAATCCTCGGTGTGTAATCCTCAGTGTGTAATCTTGTGTGTAATCCTCAGTGTGTAATCCTCAGTGTGTAATCCTCAGTGTGTAATCGGTGTGTAATCCTCAGTGTGTAATCCTCAGTGTGAAATCCTCAGTGTGTAATCCTCAGTGTGTAATCGGTGTGTAATCCTCAGTGTGTAATCGGTGTGTAATCCTCAGTGTGTAATCCTCAGTGTGTAATCCTGTGTGTAATCCTGTGTGTAATCCTCAGTGTGTGATCCTCAGTGTGAAATCCTCAGTGTGTGATCCTCAGTGTGTAATCGGTGTGTAATCCTCAGTGTGTAATCCTCAGTGTGTAATCCTCAGTGTGTAATCGGTGTGTAATCCTGTGTGTAATCCTCAGTGTGTAATCCTCAGTGTGTAATCCTCAGTGTGTAATCCTCAGTGTGTAATCCTCAGTGTGTAATCCTCAGTGTGTAATTCTCAGTGTGTTGATGTGGTTCTTTTCAGAATGTTCGCACTCTGTGAAAATGAAATGTGGCGATTGGGGATGATCAGTGAGATGCAAATCAGTTCTCATAACATTCAAATATCATGTAAATGTTTTTCAGCTTGAACACTGACCAATAAAAATCAACAGGAAGTGAGGGCCCGTTCACATGGCGTTCCGCTCGTGTTAGCGTTGGGGTGTTTTTGTCGCAATTTTTTTCGACTCCCGGCTCTTGGGTGGGCATTCAGTTTTTGCGAAAAGCGCTTTTCAAAGTACTTTTCCCGAGAGTCTTTTGAATTCACTCCATGAAACAGGTAAGGAAGAGAATGTTTGACCCGGAAAACAATAGATACAATGTATTTATTCTTTAAAACGCGAATGCAATCCCCCCACAAAGTGATTTTGTGAGTGTTTAGCGCTCTTCCTATTATTATTATTATTATTTAGTATTTATATAGCGCCAACATATTACGCAGCACTGTACAGTGTATATATATATATATATATCTTGTCACTAACTGTCCCTCAAAGGAGCTCACAATCTAATCCCTACCATTACCATATGTCTATATTATGTAGTGTAAGTACTGTAGTCTAGGGCCAATTTTTTAGGGGGAGCCAATTAACTTATCCGTATGTTTTTGGAATGTGGGAGGAAACCGGAGTGCCCGGAGGAAACCCACGCAGACACGGAGAGAACATACAAACTCTTTGCAGATAGTGCCCTGGCTGGGATTCGAACCAGGGACCCAGTGCTGCAAGGCGAGAGAGCTAACCACTACGCCACCGTGCTGCCCATACCTTCCATTATAGCAAAATCACCCCAAAAATGGTCCAGGCACCGCTTTGCGGACCGCACAGCGCACCAACCGCGCTGATATGAACCTTCTCATAGAGATTCATTGCACAAGCTTTTTGGGGGCGGTTGTAAAAATCTCCTGAATTTGAAAAAAAAAGGCTGAAAACGCCTCTAGTGTGAATAAGCCCTTATGGTGATTGGTCCAATTTGATGATTTACGTGAAATTTGAATGTAAGGAGAAATGATTTGCACCTCATTAAGGAAGAGAGTTGTTAGAGTTAGGGTTAGAGTTGTTATTAGGCACCCATTACATACGGAACCCCCCCCCCCCCCATCCCACAAAACTTGTCTATATATCTTATCTAAAGTTTAGATAGTTTACACAGCAAATCTAGCTGCAAACAACTTTAACAGTTTATGATTATTTCTTCCTGTGATACAATGAGAGTGGCCATGTTCTGTTTGTCACATTACACACAGGCAAGCTGCTCTGCATCACCAGCCCTCAGCCTGTGATACTTTACTCCCCTCTCCTTCTCCCTCCTCCCCTTTCCCTCTGAAATCTCTGGCTAGTAACACCCCCTCCTCCTCCTGCCCAGACTGAGCTCCCATAAGCCCTTGCTACAATGCCTAGGCTCTCTGGAGAAGCTATATATATATAGTTATAAGGAATTAGGGTATTAAAACAAAACAAAACAAGTATTGGGCTTGAGGAATGCCCTATAAACAATATGAAAGGAACACAATTATGCAATGAGTAAAAGTTTATCTCGGATCCACTTTAATAGTGTAAATAGTGCAAGAATAACATCAGATGTGGAAACTGAGAGGGGTGAATGGAGAAATTTTGGTACTTGGGTTTTTGGGTCGAAAGACACAATTTTGATTCAGAACTTGAAATGTTAAAAAATGTATTTAAAAAATCATGTTTCAGGCAGATTTTCATGAAAGTAAATGGTGTTGACTTTTTCGGTTAAGCCCCCATAAATGCTATCATTACCGATTCTGCTAGGTGTCTTAGGGGCACTAATGGGAACTTGCTGAAAATTCTTTCAAAAAGACCTTGACGTTTTTGAGAAAATGAATTTTAAAGATAAACTGGGAGTCCAGAGCAGTGTCCCAATGAAACACTTTTAGCTCACTTTAAGCCCCCATACATATACATACTTTTTTGAGACTTTCTCACTAGTGGCCCTGACATATGGGGCAACATTGGAAGTTGGTGATGATAGGCTGGTTGCATCTCTGGGAGGCTTTGCAATTGAGTCAGAAAGTTGGCACCATGGATTGTGGCCTGGCTCTGGGTCAGGATCTTACGGAGGGAACCGCGGCAGCCTAGAGCAGAGCAGAACTGTGGCGTTGGAACTGATAGACTTCAAGAGGCTGGAAGAAGCCCCAGGCGAGAAAAACTTTTTTATTTTTTAGCTCGTCTCATGTATCCTTTAAAGTAAACCTCCCCTGGGGGGCACTCACTCACCTCAGGAGGGGAAGACCCTGGATTCTAAAGAGGCTGCACCCCCGTCATCGCTCACTGACCCCTTTTACCGCTGGGACCCTGGAAAAATAAGCGATAACACCAGCAGTCACCGCTGTGGAAATAGCCGAGGCCAATGGTGAGCCGCCTGCACCTGCGCAGCAGAGCGGACCTGATCGGGCTCGGCCATTTCCCATCAGAAAGCCGCTGCTGCGCCTGCGTGTGCCTGGCCGCAAGCGACGACAAGCGTAATTGTTGGGGGTCCCATTGCTGGAGCCCCTCTGCTGAGGAGGAAGGAGGAGGCCTCTTTAGGATCCAGAGGTCTCCACATCCCGGGGTATTTCCCAGGGGCACTTTTCTTCCCTTCAGGTCCACTTTAAAGAGGAACTCCAGTAAAAATAACATAATAAAAAGGGCTTAGTTTTTACAATAATTATGTATAAATGATTTAGTCAGTGTTTGCCCATTGTAAAATCTTTCCTCTCCCTGATTTACACTCTAATATTTATCACATGGTGACATTTTTACTGCTGGCAGCTGATGTCACTGGAAGGAGATGCTGCTTGCTTTTTTGGCAGTTGGAAACAGCTGTAAACAGCTGCTATTCCCCACAATGCAACAAGGTTCACAGACAGGAAACTGTCAGGACCATGGTCCTGACTGACATCACGCTGTGGGAGGGGTTTCACCACAATATCAGCCATACAGCGCCCCCTGATGATCTGTTTGAGAAAATGAATAGATTTCTCATGGGAAAGGGGGTATCAGCTACTGATTGGGATGAAGCTCAATCCTTGGTTACGGTTTCTCTTTAAGTACAGCCAAGTAAAATGGATAATGCAAAAATAGTTTGTGTGCAATGCATAGAAATGTGTACACGGCTTCTCCACCCGATATGCATTATAACACGCGATCACAGCCTGAAGCTCAGTACGTCTGTCCTGTGTGACGTGATACAGAGTCTGGAAGTATGACTTTTCAGCATATTCTTAGTCTGCCCAATATACTGCCATCCACAGGGACATTGTAGCATATAAACCACTGCGGTGCTTTTACAGTTAATGAAATCATTAATATAAAACTGTTTCCCGGTGTGTTTATTTTGTACTGTTTTAACATTCCTCATATTGGGACAGACATTGCAGGCACCACACGAAAAACTGCCCTTTACCGTAGATGATCCTGTGGATCTCTGAAAATGACTATGACATAGTAGATTTTTTAAGGTGGGAGCTCTCCTGGCTGTCATACTTGGTCGCTCTGTGAGGAAAGGTTTTAGATCGGAATCTAGTTGAAGAATCCCCCAATGCTTCCCAACTATATCATATAGTTACTGCCATTGAGTATTGCAAGGAGTGGCGATCCTGAGTTTGGTGTCTTTAGTCCTTCTACGAGGTTTTAAGAGATCTGCCCGTGAAGTTGCTCTGGCTCTCCTGACCGCTTTCTCAATGTACTTTCTGGGATAGCCTCTATCACGAAATCGTTCCTTCAGATCAACGACTTCCTGCTCAAAATCATTCAAGCAGCGCTTTCTTAGCTTTCTTTCATTCACACAACGCTTGTCATTATATTTGCAATTGACTACAGACTGCAACTTGGAGATTGGTCTCTTGTTAGACAGCTTGGTGTTATAGCCTTGGTGCATTATATTTACGCTGTACCACTGCCCTCTGTACCTATTGCATTGTACAATTCAGCTGAGTCTGGCTACGTGGATTGTTTTTATTGTGATTTTTGGGATACGTCCTTAATAAATTCATTTATTTTTACATTACTTGTCATTTTGCGTGCAAAGATTTTTCTTTTGCAGTCATGGTTATCTTTTCTTGTGAGTCATAGTTGTTAGTATTTCCATGACAATGATTTATATTTGGTTGCCCTATTTGTTAGTGGTCACAGAGTCTGGAAGTTTCTATACAGGACAAATGATGACAAGCTGTGCAGCAGGACGGGGAACGCTGACATGTCTGAAGGAAGGGTTCAGCCCTCTTTATAAGCGGGGTATTCCCTTAAGAGGAGACAGTCGGAGGCTGGCTGTGACTAACCAGCAGCTCTGTCATTTCCATCACAAAGGTGCCGCAATAAACACTCATTTCTGCTGTTTTTCCCGTAGTAAATGTTGCGTTTGGCCCTCGCCTCGCTCCTTCTCATCCTTCCATCTCACAGGTCTCCAAACAAAACCTTTTGTGTACAATCCGGCGGCGGAAACGCTGCGCGGGTTCGCGGTCTGTACGTCGCAGCAGGTAATTAATGGAATCTGTGTAATTAATTGTCTCCAATAATTAGCAGTCAGGCATTGGCCTTTGGCCCGCCCCCCTCCCAGCGCCGCCAATTAAATTGCCATAAATATTCTTGTCATTAATTCGCAGTGAAATACGGCTTCACCTCCGTGGCGTCGCGCCTTCATGTTTGTGCTGAAAGAATCCGATGTTTGAATAGAGGATAATGACAGCTTATCCCTGTCGCTGCGCGCGGAGCGGAGAATACAGCGAACAACGCCAGCGGAATAATGATGGACGCGACGCGAGGCCGGATCTGCCAGATATAAACACGTAAACAATCTCCATTACCGTCCCACTTCCTGTCCATCTTTTACCAAGATCTTACGGTGCCCATAAACGGTACAATATCGTCTTCAGAAGTGATCAGATTGATCAGATTTGCAGGATCATAACTCATCGAATGGTAATTATCGATTGTTCCCACAAATGGGTGGATTAGGGCGCTTTCGCTCTTCAGATATGATGAAAAAAAGCAAACATTCTGATCCACAAAATTCTGTATTCCAATCGACCATAGAATCGTTTCTCCACCACCTGCGTGGCTTTATGTACATTTCCATTGTAAAAATGGAAGCCGCTCACCGATGCTCCGCCCCCCGCAGACATCCTGTGCCCGAGCAGCCACTCACCGATGCTCCGCCCCCCCGCACACATCCTGTGCCCGCGCAGCCACTCACCGATGCTCCGCCCCCCGCACACATCCTGTGCCCGCGCAGACGATCACCGATGCTCCAGCTCCGCCTCCAGTTCACTTCTGGAATTTCAGACTTTAAAGTATAAAAACCACTGCGCCTGCATTGCCGTGTCCTCGCTTCCCCTGATGTCACCAGGAGAGTATTTTGCAGGCCCAGTATGGTCTGTGTCTGCGCAGTACACTCCTAGTGACATCAGCGGGAGCGAGGACATGGCAATGCAGGCGCAGTGGTTTTTATACTTTAAAGTCTGAAATTCCAGAAGTGAACCGGAGGCGGAGCTGGAGCATCGGTGAGCGTCTGCGCGGGCACAGGATGTGTGCGGGGGGCGGAGCATCGGTGAGCGTCTGCGCGGGCACAGGATGTCTGTGGGGGACCATTAGAAGCCCCGGGTAAGTTCAACTCATTTTCCCCCGACCCCCTACAGTATCCCTTTAAAGGAAGGAAAGGATGCAAAATCTCCATTCTTAGGTTTGGTGCGCACTGCTAGATAAAATGCCCCGTTTCACCAAACTGACCACGACGGACCAACCGACACGTCAGCGGGTGCTAAACGATGGATCTGTTGTGGCAACATGTCCATTCTGTCCGGTGAACATTGTGTCTGTTGGCTGTTGCAGCGAAGGCAATTTCATGACCAGACAGAAGTTGTCATGAGGCAATGCTATGCTACGTCCCATCATGCAACAGACACAGCTAAGCAGGTGTTCACATCCCGTGGCTGCAGACAATGTATTCACTTTCACCGCACGTTCACTGTTCGTGGTTCTGTGTAGTGTGGACCTGGCACTATGAGACCTTATTCTGCATCCTAACACGTGGCCTGTCTCTGGCAGTGAGGTGACACTGGGTGGAGTCTGTGAGCTCGGCCTGTGCAGGCGTGGCAGCACAAATGAATGGACCTTATGATACGTGTGTTGTAGTGAAATGAGGGTGTGTGATGTATGTGAACATAGCAGGGGTGTAACTGGCATCCAGTGGTGCCCCCATACCTTCCAACTTTTTTATATCCATGCATAGTCATGCATACCACAAAGAATCCATCAGCAAAAGATGCAGTTGTATAATTCATACCACACTGGTACTTTCTATCATCATTAGTATTTGTACCTTCTAACAGTGTCTGTTAGCCTCACACCCTGATGGACATGATCCTTGTAGAGACCACTCCCCACTGCTGATATCCTACTGTAATTCCCTCAGCTGAGTAGCTATCCCGATTGGGCATTTGCTCTGGCTGTGTATACAGGGTCGGACTGGGACACTAAGGGCCCTTTTCCACTAGCGCGTTTGCGCTAGCTGAATCGAAAAATCGCAAACCGCTAGCGATTTTACAATCGCTAGGGTTTGCTAAATAACATAAGAATCACGGTAGGGTATTTCCACTACCGCGATTCGTTTTTTTGTCAAACGCGATCGCGCCGCGGAGCGATCTTTGCCGCGATTTTGCTATGCAGTACAGTGCATAGTAAAATCGTGAACGCAATCGCCGGAGGTTTCCTGACTTTTGCGATTCAGCAATCGCTAGCGTTCAGCGTGAACGCTAGCGACTGCTAGTGGAAAAGGGCCCTAAGGGCCCACCAGGAAAGTGTCAGCCTGCCCCCACCCCCCTTATTTTAAGCTCACATTACAGTGATCAGCAATTGAGACAGAAGAGCAGGAAGACAAGTGACACACAGGGCTCTGGCACCAGGAAGAGGTGAGTGTTTCCCGCCCACTCGCCCGTTGCCGCAGCGCTGGAGAGGGAACACGGAAGAGGGCGCCCCAGGTGAGGGGGGGGGGGGGGAATTGGACTCCCTGCCTGCCGCTGTGTGCCCCCAGCCCCTCTTCCTACGTTGCTACCCCTCCTGCTCGGCGCACACATTGCAGGGGGAGGGAGGCCCCTTGCACCATTTTTAAAATACAAGAGGGCCCACCGGGGATTCTCCCATCTTCCTGGTGGCCCAGTCCGAGCCTGTGTGCATATAAGGAAGACCTGTAGTCAGCTCACGTTCAAATGGCAGCATTATAAGGGTGAAGCAAATGAATTTATCAGAATTCACCAGAAATTCTGCACAGTTTTACATCACACCAAGGTAATGTCCAATCAGCCCCCTCCTGTTATGTCACCACCTCCTCCTATTTTGTCACCACCCCCTCCTATTATGTCACCACCTCCTCCTATTTTGTCACCACCCCCTCCTATTATGTCACCACCCCCTCCCTTTAGATTGCAAGCCTTTGGCAGGGCCCTCCCTCCTTGTGTATCTGAGCACTCTGCTCACAGAGTAGCGTGACCCTGAATTCCTGACACTATTACTCCGGTGTATCAGCTGACATGGTCATTACCTGTATTGGGCTGACTGTCACCTTAGTTATCATTGTCTGTAACCCTATTTATTGTCCAGAGCTGCGTAATATGTTGGCGCTGTAGAAATCCAATAAATAATAATAATTGATGGGTATAACGTTTAGAGCCAGTTAGATACATTTTCAGTAGAAAAATACATATATTTCCATAGATCTGTACACCAGTCCTGAAAGAGGGACAACTGAGGTAGAAAGAGGGACAGAGGGACAGGGCTCCCAAAGAGGGACTGTCCCTCCAAAAGTGGGACAGGTGGAACTTGGAAGCTATGGGTGCGCCCTTACATAACTTTCCCCAAATGGTAACTTCCTAAAAAAACAGCCGCCATGTGAGATGGAATAAAATATCATGTAACGCCCGTTCACATCTAAAATCGCGAAAAGCTAGCGATTACCGCTAGCATTGTGCGGGAGTTATTTTACTGTGGTTAATGCAGAAAAATCACTGGACAAAGTATCATTTTGGGAGCGATCGCGATTAGCAGTTCTATACATGCTAACTGCGATCGCTACAGAATCGGCACCAAAACGCTGCAGGAAAAGCGTTTGCGATTACCGCTAATCACAAAACGTCCACGATCGCGGCAGTGAGAACACTGCCATAGAGTATAATAGAACTAGCGGTTTTAAAAACTACTAGTGGTTTGCGGTTAGCGAAAATCGTGCGATTCCCGCTTAGATTTGAGAGGGGGCCTAACTGTTTTCCAAACATTTCTAGAGTTTCAGATTAGGCAGCATGTAACCCAACCCCCCTCCCCCAACTGCATATTTCACCAAATAACATAATTAGGCAGTGTCCCCTCCCCTGTAACTTGTGTGATCCCCCTCCTCCCCTCCTCCACAGCAAGTATTATGATTATCCTCCACACATATGACAAGTGCTTCCGATACTGCCCCGTCATAGTAAGCACTGCTGCTTCTATTGCTGATGGAGTCTTGTGTGACATGGCAGCTCTGACTCCCCCTGCTGGCTACCAGGCCTGTGTGGTCAGATGAGGCGGGAGAAGCACTGCTGCTTCTATTGCTGATGGAGTCTTGTGTGAGGTGGCAGCTCTGACTCCCCCTGCTGGCTGCCAGGCCTGTTGGGTCAGATAAGGCGGGGGAAGCACTGCTGCTTCTATTGCTGATGGAGTCTTCTGTGACATGGCAGCTGTGACTCCCCCTGCTGGCTGCCCGGCCTGTTGGGTCAGATGAGGCGGGGGAAGCACTGCTGCTTCTATTGCTGATGGAGTCTTGTGTGACATGGCAGCTCTGACTCCCCCTGCTGGCCTCCAGGCCTGTTGGGTCAGATGAGGCGTGGAAGAACTGCTGCTTCTATTGCTGATGGAGTCTTGTGTGACATAGCAGCTCTGACTCCCCTGCTGGCTGCCAGGCCTGTTTGGTCAGATGAGGCAGGGGAAGCACTGCTGCTTCTATTGCTGATGGAGTCTTCTGTGATTTGGCAGCTCTGACCCCCACTGCTGGCCACCAGGCCTGTTGGGTCAGATGAGGCGGGGGAAGCACTGCTGCTTCTATTGCTGATGGAGTCTTGTGTGACATGGCAGCTCTGACTCCCCCTGCTGGCTGCCAGGCCTGTGTGGTCAGATGAGGCGGGGGAAGCGCTGCTGCTTCTATTGCTGATGGAGTCTTGTGTGACATGGCAGCTCTGACTCCCCCTGCTGGCTGCCAGGCCTGTTGGGTCAGATGAGGCGGGGAAGCACTGTTGCTTCTATTGCTGAGGGAGTCTTGTGTGACATGGCAGCTCTGACTCCCCCTGCTGGCTGCCAGGCCTGTTGGGTCAGATGAGGCGGGGGAAGCGCTGCTGCTTCTATTGCTGATGGAGTCTTGTGTGACATGGCAGCTCTGACTCCCCCTGCTGGCTGCCAGGCCTGTGTGGTCAGATGAGGCGGGGAAAGCACTGCTGCTTCTATTGCTGATGGAGTCTTGTGTGACATGGCAGCTCTGACTCCCCCTGCTGGCTGCCAAGCCTGTTGGGTCAGATGAGGCGGGGAAAGCACTGCTGCTTCTATTGCTGATGGAGTCTTGTGTGACATGGCAGCTCTGACTCCCCCTGCTGGCTGCCAGGCCTGTGTGGTCAGATGAGGCGGGGAAAGCACTGCTGCTTCTATTGCTGATGAAGTCTTGTGTGACATGGCAGCTCTGACTCCCCCTGCTGGCTGCCAAGCCTGTTGGGTCAGATGAGGCGGGGAAAGCACTGCTGCTTCTATTGCTGATGGAGTCTTGTGTGACATGGCAGCTCTGACTCCCCCTGCTGGCTGCCAGGCCTGTGTGGTCAGATGAGGTGGGGGAAGCACTGCTGCTTCTATTGCTGATGGAGTCTTGTGTGACATGGCAGCTCTGACTCCCCCTGCTGGCTGCCAGGCCTGTGTGGTCAGATGAGGCGGGGAAAGCACTGCTGCTTCTATTGCTGATGGAGTCTTGTGTGACATGGCAGCTCTGACTCCCCCTGCTGGCTGCCAAGCCTGTTGGGTCAGATGAGGCGGGGAAAGCACTGCTGTTTCTATTGCTGATGGAGTCTTGTGTGACATGGCAGCTCTGACTCCCCCTGCTGGCTGCCAGGCCTGTGTGGTCAGATGAGGCGGGGGAAGCACTGCTGCTTCTATTGCTGATGGAGTCTTGTGTGACATGGCAGCTCTGACTCCCCCTGCTGGCTGCCAGGCCTGTGTGGTCAGATGAGGCGGGGAAAGCACTGCTGCTTCTATTGCTGATGGAGTCTTGTGTGACATGGCAGCTCTGACTCCCCCTGCTGGCTGCCAGGCCTGTTGGGTCAGATGAGGCGGGAGAAGCACTGCTGCTTCTATTGCTGATGGAGTCTTGTGTGACATGGCAGCTCTGACTCCCCCTGCTGGCTGCCAGGCCTGTGTGGTCAGATGAGGCGGGAAAGCACTGCTGCTTCTATTGCTGAGGGAGTCTTGTGTGACATGGCAGCTCTGACTCCCCCTGCTGGCCGCCAGGCCTGTTGGGTCAGATGAGGCGGGGGAAGCACAGCTGCTTCTATTGCTGATGGAGTCTTGTGTGACATGGCAGCTCTGACTCCCCCTGCTGGCTGCCAGGCCTGTGTGGTCAGATGAGGCGGGGAAGCACTGCTGCTTCTATTGCTGATGGAGTCTTGTGTGACATGGCAGCTCTGACTCCCCCTGCTGGCTGCCAGGCCTGTGTGGTCAGATGAGGCGGGGAAAGCACTGCTGCTTCTATTGCTGATGGAGTCTTGTGTGACATGGCAGCTCTGACTCCCCCTGCTGGCTGCCAAGCCTGTTGGGTCAGATGAGGCGGGGAAAGCACTGCTGCTTCTATTGCTGATGGAGTCTTGTGTGACATGGCAGCTCTGACTCCCCCTGCTGGCTGCCAGGCCTGTGTGGTCAGATGAGGCGGGGAAAGCACTGCTGCTTCTATTGCTGATGAAGTCTTGTGTGACATGGCAGCTCTGACTCCCCCTGCTGGCTGCCAAGCCTGTTGGGTCAGATGAGGCGGGGAAAGCACTGCTGCTTCTATTGCTGATGGAGTCTTGTGTGACATGGCAGCTCTGACTCCCCCTGCTGGCTGCCAGGCCTGTGTGGTCAGATGAGGTGGGGGAAGCACTGCTGCTTCTATTGCTGATGGAGTCTTGTGTGACATGGCAGCTCTGACTCCCCCTGCTGGCTGCCAGGCCTGTGTGGTCAGATGAGGCGGGGAAAGCACTGCTGCTTCTATTGCTGATGGAGTCTTGTGTGACATGGCAGCTCTGACTCCCCCTGCTGGCTGCCAAGCCTGTTGGGTCAGATGAGGCGGGGAAAGCACTGCTGTTTCTATTGCTGATGGAGTCTTGTGTGACATGGCAGCTCTGACTCCCCCTGCTGGCTGCCAGGCCTGTGTGGTCAGATGAGGCGGGGGAAGCACTGCTGCTTCTATTGCTGATGGAGTCTTGTGTGACATGGCAGCTCTTACCCCCCCCCCCCCCCTGCTGGCTGCCAGGCCTGTGTGGTCAGATGAGGTGGGGGAAGCACTGCTGCTTCTATTGCTGATGGAGTCTTCTGTGAGGTGGCAGCTCTGACTCCCCCTGCTGGCCGCCAGGCCTGTGTGGTCAGATGAGGCTGAGGAAGAACTGCTGCTTCTATTGCTGATGGAGTCTTGTGTGACATGGCAGCTGTGACTCCCCCTGCTGTCTGCCAGGCCTGTGTGGTCAGATGAGGCGGGGAAAGCACTGCTGCTTCTATTGCTGATGGAGTCTTGTGTGACATGGCAGCTCTGACTCCCCCTGCTGGCTGCCAGGCCTGTGTGGTCAGATGAGGCGGAGGAAGCACTGCTGCTTCTATTGCTGATGGAGTCTTGTGTGACATGGCAGCTCTGACTCCCCCTGCTGGCTGCCAGGCCTGTTGGGTCAGATGAGGCGGGAGAAGCACTGCTGCTTCTATTGCTGATGGAGTCTTGTGTGACATGGCAGCTCTGACTCCCCCTGCTGGCTGCCAGGCCTGTGTGGTCAGATGAGGCGGGAAAGCACTGCTGCTTCTATTGCTGAGGGAGTCTTGTGTGACATGGCAGCTCTGACTCCCCCTGCTGGCCGCCAGGCCTGTTGGGTCAGATGAGGCGGGGGAAGCACAGCTGCTTCTATTGCTGATGGAGTCTTGTGTGACATGGCAGCTCTGACTCCCCCTGCTGGCTGCCAGGCCTGTGTGGTCAGATGAGGCGGGGAAGCACTGCTGCTTCTATTGCTGATGGAGTCTTGTGTGACATGGCAGCTCTGACTCCCACTGCTGGCCACCAGGCCTGTGCGGTCAGATGAGGCGGGGGAAGCACTGCTGCTTCTATTGCTGATGGAGTCTTGTGTGACATGGCAGCTCTGACTCCCCCTGCTGGCTGCCAGGCCTGTTGGGTCAGATGAGGCGGGGAAGCACTGCTGCTTATATTGCTGATGGAGTCTTGTGTGACATGGCAGCTCTGACTCCCCCTGCTGGCTTCCAGGCCTGTGTGGTCAGATGAGGCGGAGGAAGCACTGCTGCTTCTATTGCTGATGGAGTCTTGTGTGACATGGCAGCTCTGACTCCCCCTGCTGGCTGCCAGGCCTGTTGGGTCAGATGAGGCGGGAGAAGCACTGGCTGCTTCTATTGCTGATGGAGTCTTGTGTGACATGGCAGCTCTGACTCCCCCTGCTGGCTGCCAGGCCTGTTGGGTCAGATGAGGCGGGAGAAGCACTGCTGCTTCTATTGCTGATGGAGTCTTGTGTGACATGGCAGCTCTGACCCCCCCTGCTGGCTGCCAGGCCTGTTGGGTCAGATGAGGCGGGAGAAGCACTGGCTGCTTCTATTGCTGATGGAGTCTTGTGTGACATGGCAGCTCTGACCCCCCCTGCTGGCTGCCAGGCCTGTTGGGTCAGAAGAGGCGGAGGAAGCACTGCTGCTTCTATTGCTGATGGAGTCTTGTGTGACATGGCAGCTCTGACTCCCCTGCTGGCCGCCAGGGCTGTGTGGTCAGATGAGGCGGGGAAAGCACTGCCTGCAGTCTCTATGCCAAGCAGAATGTGGTTGCCGTGGTTGTGAGGGGGGCAGTTACTGACAGTCTACGAAGTTCTTACCTGGCTGCAAATTGTAAGAGAAGAATCAATCTTAATAATGTTATGTTTTTCTATATGTTTATAGATATTTTATAAGAAAGGAGATTTCCCTTTTAGTATCAGTTCTGTCTCTGTGAAATATTGTTGTTACATCATTCAAAGCCTAAACGACAATCACAAACGTTAAACCCGAAACGCAGAAGTCGGCTTTTCCTACAGATTAAAAAAAAAAATCTGCCCGACTTTTGATAAAAACGTTCTGAAAAATGTCTTAATCGGCTGCCGGGACAAAAATGGTGCATAATCCGCGAGAATCCCGGCGATGGGAAACGGAAATCCTTCATATTAAAACTCGTCTGACTCTAATGCCGGGATTTGTCTGTCACAATGTTTAGCTGCTCCGCTGACTGTGACGAGCGTTTCATCCAACCGCCTCGCCAGACCGCGCCATTCCTGCAACTTCCGCCTGAGCGTCCAACCTGGGCGGACCTCACAATATTATTATTACTGTATTTAGTATTATTTGTACTATCATTGTTCTTATTACTGTTATTATTATAATTGTTAATATTATTACTACTGTACTGTTATTGGTATTATTAGTACTATTATTATTAGTACTATTATTATTATTATTATTACTGCTGCTGTTATTATTAGTAGTGGTAGTATTAATATCATTGTTATTAGTATTACTATTATTATAAATAATATTATTATTACTGCTATTATTATTCATACTAGTCATTGGGCCTGTTTAACCACTTCAGCCTACAGTGTGCATCCGAGCACCTTTCACCTCCCATTCATTTGCCAATAACTTTATCACTAATTATCACAATTCATTGATCTATACCTTGTTTTTTCTGCCACTAATTAGGCTTTCTTTGGGTGGTACATTTTGCTAAGAATTATTTTTTTCTAAATCCATTTTAACAGGAAGAGTAAGAAAGAAATGGAAGAAATTCATTATTTCTCAGATTTTGGCCATTATAGTTTGAAATTAATACATGCTACCGTAATTAAAACCCATGTATTTTATTTGCCCATTTGCCCTGGTTATTACACTATTTAAATTATGTCCCTATCACAATTTATGGCGCCGATATTTTATTTAGAAATAAAGGTGCATTTTTTCAATTTGCGTCCATCACTATTTACAAGCTTATATTTGAAAAAATATAATAATATACTCTCTTGACATGCATATTTAAAAAGTTCAGACCCTTAGGTAAATATTTATTTATTTATTTATTTTTAATTGTAATTTTTTTTATTTTATTTTTTATAAAATAAATGTGTTTGGGTAATTTTTGGTGTGGGAGGTAAACAGCTAATTTTAAATGTAATGTAATGTAATGTAATTATTTAATAAAAAATGTATGTGGGTGCAGTTTACTATTTGGCCACAAGATGGCCACAGCCAAAAAGTCCTGGAAGCGTACGATCACGCTACCAGGAACTAGAAAGAGGACGGGAAACTTTTTTTTTGCAGAAAAAACGCGGTCTCTAATAAGAGACAGTCGGTTTTTCTGCGGGAGACTTAGATCGGTGTATGGGAACTATATTCCCATTCACTGATCGGGGAGCTAGTGGCAGGCAGTGGGAGTGTATACGGGAGCGCGCACGATCGCGCGCCTCAGGCAGCAGGAGCTGCACAGTCCATCTGGATGGATATATTCGTCCAGATAGAACGTTGTATTTAATAACAGGCGATAGGGATTCTAGCCTTGTGGCTGTGTGAGCCTGCGCCCAGCCATGCATTCAAACATTTTACTTGCATAAGAAGTAAAAGGATGGTGTGTTTTATTTTTTTTAATATGTTGAACATCTTTTTATTGTTGTGTTTTATACTGCTCGGCACTATAAATGAGAGGCTGATAATTGTGGCCTGCACACAACTCCGGGGCCCAGTGTCATTTCTAAATCAACCCCAGATGGCACTACGTACAGAAATTATGCAATAATTGCTGTGTTGACCTGATCCTGAAAGATATCTGGAAGTTTGTTCTCTGAGCAGAGATCTGGAAGTTCTGGGCTTTTTCTTGGAGAAGATACAATACAATACAATAACATTTGTAAAGCGCTTTTCTCCCATAGGACTCAAAGCACAGGTCTCGAAGTTCTGGGCTTTTTCTCTGAGAAGATGTCTGGAAATTTTGGACTTCTACTCGGAGAAGACAGGGCGGTCTTCATACCCACTAGCTGCCTCTTCTCAGTGACCCAGTGCATGTTGCTGCATAATGACGTGTGACAGGACATGGAGAAGAGGCATCCAGTGAGGATGAAGACGTGGAGCATGGATGGAGCAGTGTGCCTAGACAGGTGAGTTGTTATGCTGACAAAACTTTGCAGGGGTCCCAGGGAGCACAAGTCAGAGGTATACCTGGGGGACCCAGCAATTGCCCCCTTTACCTGTATGGTAGCGCCCACCCTGGGATAAATCTGGAAGTTCTGGGCTTGTTCTCTGAGAAGATGCCTAAATGTTCTGGGCTTGTTCTCGGTGAAGATATCTAGACGTTCTGGGCTGAGAACACTGATCCATCAGAGATTTGTTGCTGTAGGTGGAGTAGATATGATTGCAATGCTGTAACCATAAGGAATCTGCCATTGTACATGCTTGATTCTGCCGAGACCGGGGCGGAATCCGCCACTTCCAGGCCACGGCGCTTGTTCCCCGCTGATGATGTTGATAGTGGCTCACAGGCCACACATTCTGATAGGCGGAGGGTGCGTTCACAGTACGCCCTCCGCAAAGGTAAACAATAGTCAGGTGACTCCGGTCAGCTGACAGAATGGTGTCAGCTGACTTTACAGCTGATACCTAAGCAGGGCCTTGCTGTGTGTTTGGATATGCGGATGTGGCCGGCCACTGATTGGATGAAGAGTTGCATTTAAATCTGCAGAGTGCTCCCAGTCATGGTCTGTGATAAACATAGCTTCGGCTAGTTGCTGGGTGTGCACTCATTTGTGAAAGATTACTGGTTATTGACCTTGGCTTGCATTTGGCTATTCCTGTCTACTGTGATTAACCTTGCTTGCTTCCTGGATATCTTGCCTGCTGCCTGGACTGACCCCTGCCTGTTTACTGGATACTCTCTGCCTGCTGTCTGGACTGACCACTGCCTGTTTACTGGATACTCTCTTGCCTGCTGCCTGGACTGACCACTGCCTGTTTACTGGATACTCTCTTGCCTGCTGCCTGGACTGACCACTGCCTGTTTACTGGATACTTGTAAAGATGGGTGTCAGCACACGGAATATTCTGATTATTGGTGATCTGCAGAATCACCAATAATACTAGTATAGCTTGACATTGGACAGCCGATGGCAGGACGTGTATGAGTACTCAGAAGAGAGGGTCCACCCGAGGAGCGGGTGACCCCAATTGGACTGCAGCCGATGTTCACTTTATGGGCGAGTGAGACAGACCTTATTGCAGCCGAGAGACGTAATGTGTAAACCCACAAAGAGGAAACACAAGGATGCAGTACAGCTGATCACCTATGGAGTAAGTGATTCAGACTGTACTGCAGACTGGTAGTGTTTGGTGCACAGTAGAAGGAGAGAAACCACAGATAGATTAACCACTGTTCCCCTGGAGGGAATAGGTGGTATTGACTGTATTGTAGCCTAGGCGTAGTTGATACTATTGGTGCTGCCGCCTAGTGGCACTAACAGTACTGCAGGCTAGGATACCCAATGTGCTGGTATCACTAGTAAATGATAGTGTCCTACACCTGAGGTGATGGTGTAGGAACTATAACCCCTCACCAGTGGCAGAGCCCACTGGTGCGGGTGGCGTAGTCAGACAGGCAGAGTTTGGCAACAAGCGGACAGATACAGTACAGGAGTGAAAGGCTGATTCAACGTCTGAGGCAGGCAAGGTTGGCAACGTGAATCAGATGGGCGAAGGTACAGAATCGATAATCAGAAGAATAGTCAGAGGAAGCAGAAGGTCATAACAAATACAATTCAATTAGTACTTTAAGCTATCAACAGATCTGACTAAGTGTGGATCCCCAACTCCGGTTCGTTCTAGCACACTTTGGGAACTGTCTAGGGTCTGAGCGCTAACACACTCAAGCATTAGCAACAGCAGACGCAGAGGCAATGACAGGCCTGCTCTATATATACCCAGCCACGCTCCACAGTGCCGCCCCAGTCCCTCAGCCAATCCGGAAGCTAGTTGGAGTCAGCTGACTCCCCTCTTAGCTGCATAAAGGTTCTGTCGCTCTGCTCGGCGGTGCGTAGCCCTCAGCCTGTGAGCAATGGAAGGTCCAGGCATAACTTGAGCGTGTAACCGCGCGGCAGAGGCCGCAGGCTGATCCGCGGAGATAGCCGCCATGTCGGTTGTCATAGCGGCGGTATCTCCGCTATTTCTTACAATACCCTTGTCTGCTGCCTGGACCGACCATTGCCTGTTCTTGGATACCTCTTGTGTTATCTGGATTTGACGATAAGTATACTCATTGAACAACTTTGCATGCTGTCTTAAATGAACTATGTCACATACTGCATCTGTTGTTTATTGAATAACCTTGCATGAACTGCCTTGTAACTTGGATCATCTATTACCTGTGGAATAACCTTGCATCGAGTCTTGCTTGAACTGTCTCATATCTGGATTACCCATTACCTGTGGACTTGTTTGTCATCCTTGCTACTACTGACACACGACGTTGATAGCCTCATCCATTAGATTGTAAGCTCGCAAGGGCAGGGTCCTCCTCCTAATGTTTACTGTTTTTGTCACAATATTTGTGCTGCTTGGAACTCTGTTGTACATTTGTTAGTGTATCTATGTTTCCCTTGTCGTCTTATTGTGCTTTGTAAAGCGCTGCGGAATATATTGGCGCTATACAAATAAATAATAATAATAATAATCCTTCTGTATAAAGGTAATAACCTGTGTGATACTGCTGAACTGTTGAACTGTGTTACTAGCCTCATTAGTGGCCCCTGGTGGTATATCTGCCTTTTACATCAGCTTGTATGCCTTGCTCGCCTCGCCTAAGTCCTAATTAGGGCCAGCTAGTGGTGTGCCAGGCAGGGACAGTGTAGGTGTCAGTTAGTGGTGTGTGCCAGGCAGGGACAGTCAGGGCCGGCCCGCTCATGAGGCGGGGTGAAACATTTGCCTCAGGCGCCAAACTTATAGGGGCGGCACCCGCCCGTCCGTGGGTGCGAGGGGCCGGCCGCCGAGCCGGAGGGGTAGCGTGCAGGACGGGGGTATTGGGCCTAGCGGAGGGGAGGGGGGTCGGACCCCCCCTCCCTCGCCTGGGTCCCCCGATCTGCACTCCCCTCCAGCTGTAATTAGGAAGCAGCCGCTGCCCAATAGTAAGAGGCACGGGCGGGGAGGACTCACCTTTTCCGCGTTCCAGCGTGCGCTCCACTGACGTCACTTCCTGCATCACTTCCTGTATTGTAAGTGGACGGTGATGCAGGAAGTGACGTCAGTGGAGCGCACGCTGGAACGCGGATAAGGTGAGTCCTCCCCGCCCGTGCCTCTTACTATTGGGCAGCGGCTGCTTCCTAATTACAGCTGGAGGGGAGTGCAGATCGGGGGACCCAGGCGAGGGAGGGGGGGTTTGCGGCGGCAGCAATTGCCTCCTAAATTTGCCTCAGGCGGCAAAAAGTCTAGGGCCGGCCCTGGGGACAGTGTAGGTGTCAGTTAGTGGTGTGTGCCAGGCAGGGTCAGTGTAGGTGTCAGCTAGTGGTGTGCCAGGCAGGGATAGCTAGGTGAAGAGCGAGACCTCTAGCCTGGGACATACACGCTGACTCCGAGAGTTATACCACCAAGCCTTACAGTAACAAGTGAATATTATTTATACCACCATCTCTTCTTTTACTTATCCAAATAAAAGATTGTCAAGGCTGAGAATTCCCGAGCAGAGTCCCTGCCCAAATTAATTCCCCCATCATCGTTTTGCATCTCCGTCTGAACTGGTAATTGAATCTCTTTTCAAGTCCCGCTGGATATCACACCACAGCTCTGAGTGGCTTTACAGCTTGGTGGCCTTTCAAGCGCCTTGTCTTTCTGTTTATTTCGATGTTTTAATTTCGCTTTGAGCAGGAAAAGAGATTAATGGATCATTGATGTCTGCCACTTGATTGATCTGACAGAATGATGAGCGGGAATATAAAACGTATCCTGTCTCAGATCGGCTTCTTCTGAGGATTGCTAGAGAAAAACCTCTACAAAGAGAAGGCTTTGATTTGTGGAATGAACAGAAACTCGTCTGTTATCTGTACGGTGTGCCATTTACCTGTGTGAATACCTGACGAAGGAGGAAATCAGCTACAAAACAATCAGTGTAAAAATAAAACGTTCTATACAAAGTTCTCCAGAGATCTTTTGCTGGCTGTCGCCTCTCTATTCATCAATCGAGAGGTCAGGCAGGGTGCAGACCAGGAAGATCAGGGCAGGAATATGGGCAGACCAATCAGGGACAGACTAGGAGGAAGGGCAGGAATAAGTAATACAGGGTGCAGGGTTATTTTTGGAATATGGAAGCACCTAATCTTTTAACTACTTACTGCACAGTGTGCAGTATATCTAGGCCCAGAGAAACTTCATCCAAAGTCCCAGGGACGTACATACTCGTCTCACGCCGTGATTGCCGCTATGTACGCTCCCGCACGTGTTCTTGTCACTGCCTGTCAGTACACAGATCAGTAAATGGAAACACAGTTCCAACTCACCGATCTAAGTCCCTGTTATCAATGATCACCAGCATCAGTGAAATGCTAGTGGTCATTGATAAAAGTGATAGTAAAACATACACACGTTAATTCCTCTGTGCACCAGTACACAGGAGGAATAAACTGGAGGGGGGAGACATCTATTGGCCAAATAGTAAACTACAGCCTTATTAACCATTACATTCATTTCAATGAAAATACATAAACCCACCATTAAAATAAACCCCTCACCTCACCCACTCTTTCATAGTTACCAAAATAAAACATTTGTATATAGATAGATAGATAAAGATATATAAGACATTTAAAAAATACATAAATATTTACCTTAGAGACTCAACTTTCTAATATGTACAGTATGTCATGAGGGTACATTACTGTTATTTTTGCAAGTAAGGACTTGTAATTCGCGACGAAGGCAAAACTGATAAAATACACCTTTATTTCCAAATAAAATATTGTTGCTATACATTGGCGATGAGGAAATAATTTAAATGTTGTAATGAATGGCACAAATGGGCAAATAAAATGTGTGAGTTTTATCTATCTAAGCATATTTTATTTTAAAACTATAGTGGCCAAAAACTGAGAAATAATTTTATTTTTTAATTTTTTTTGTATTTTTGCCATTAAAATGCATTTAGAATAAAATAATTCTTAGCAAAATGTACCACCCAAAGAAAGCCTGATTGGTAGCGAGAAAAACAAGGTATAGATCATTTTGTTGTAATAAGTAGTGATAAAGTTATTGGCAAATGAAAGGGAAGAGCGCTGACAGGGGAAAATTGCTCTGATCCATAAGGAGAAAAAAACCCCTCAGTGGTGAATCTATGGAGAAGGTCCCGGAGATATGGGGACAGGAAGTGAGGCGACACTTCAGCTCATTATAAAATTCCGCTCTTTCCTGGAGAGTTTACCTGGAATGAATGTGTGTTGGGAAGAGATGGAGCGTGAAGATGGAGAGGTTCAGTGAATGTACCCAGCGCCGCCACAATAAGAACAATAAATGAGAAGCGAGGGGGAGGAAAACATTGAGACGCGAGCGGCAGCGATCTGGAGCGAAGAGAGAAAAGTCATTAATTTGGCGCCATCTCGCTGGAACTGGAACGTGGATACAGATGTAGACGGTTTATCTTGGCTCCTCAGCTGTGAAATGTTTCGCGCTCCAGCGTTTTGTGAACATTAGATAGTTTCCAAAGACAAATGCAGAAAGCCGCGGCCGCTGGCCCGATCGCTCCGCCGCCATACATTACTGCGCGGGAAGAATGCCTTCTATTCAGGGCCACCCATGGGTGAAATTATATTATATTCTGTTTACATAATTGGAAGCGCCTTGTGATCCAAGCAAGAGGGGCGCCTTCCCGACAGACCGCCATTATCGCCATTCTTCTCACGCAAAATGGAGGCCGATCCCAGGTCTCTCCGGCCGTGCCTGAAATAAATACTGAGAGTGTTACTCCAGGAAACCAATCAGATCGCAAATATCAGTCCTTAACATGAAGGTCGATCTGTCAGGCTGCTATGAGCGATCGGACAGCCAGGCGTACGCAGAGGGCGTGTACAGAAGACGTGTACAGTATCTCACGAGAGTCACTACACCTCTCACGTGTGTGTAAGTATCCGTTAGGACAGGGGGAGGAGGGGGCCGGGCGGGAGAGTGCGAGCACGGGTGGTTGTGTGTGCACGCGCATGTGTGTTAACATGCGAGGTGACAGACCTAGAACACATATTTATACGGGCTTAGGTCAACTAGTTTTCTTATAACCAAAGAAGTGACACTGTGATACAATGTAAAGCAGTCAGTGTACAGCTTGTATAACAGTGTAATATTGTATGATATCTTCTCATGGGACTACACTGCAGATGTGACGCTGTGATACAATGTAAAGCAGTCAGTGTACAGCTTGTATAACAGTGTAATATTGTATGATATCTTCTCATGGGACAGCACTGCAGATGTGACGCTGTGATACAATGTAAAGCAGTCAGTGTACAGCTTGTATAACAGTGTACATATTGTATGATATCTTCTCATGGGACAACACTGCAGATGTGACACTGTGATACAATGTAAAGCAGTTAGTGTACAGCTTGTATAACAGAGTAAATATTGTATGATATCTTCTCATGGGACAGCACTGCAGATGTGACGCTGTGATACAATGTAAAGCAGTTAGTGTACAGCTTGTATAACAGTGTAATATTGTATGATATCTTCTCATGGGACAGCACTGCAGATGTGACGCTGTGATACAATGTAAAGCAGTCAGTGTACAGCTTGTATAACAGTGTAATATTGTATGATATCTTCTCATGGGACAGCACTGCAGATGTGACGCTGTGATACAATGTAAAGCAGTCAGTGTACAGCTTGTATAACAGTGTAAATAATGTATGATATCTTCTCATGGGACAGCACTGCAGATGTGATACAATGTAAAGCAGTCAGTGTACAGCTTGTATAACAGTGTAATATTGTATGATATCTTCTCATGGGACTACACTGCAGATGTGACGCTGTGATACAATGTAAAGCAGTCAGTGTACAGCTTGTATAACAGTGTAATATTGTATGATATCTTCTCATGGGACAGCACTGCAGATGTGACGCTGTGATACAATGTAAAGCAGTCAGTGTACAGCTTGTATAACAGTGTACATATTGTATGATATCTTCTCATGGGACAACACTGCAGATGTGACACTGTGATACAATGTAAAGCAGTTAGTGTACAGCTTGTATAACAGAGTAAATATTGTATGATATCTTCTCATGGGACAGCACTGCAGATGTGACGCTGTGATACAATGTAAAGCAGTTAGTGTACAGCTTGTATAACAGTGTAATATTGTATGATATCTTCTCATGGGACAGCACTGCAGATGTGACGCTGTGATACAATGTAAAGCAGTCAGTGTACAGCTTGTATAACAGTGTAATATTGTATGATATCTTCTCATGGGACAGCACTGCAGATGTGACGCTGTGATACAATGTAAAGCAGTCAGTGTACAGCTTGTATAACAGTGTAAATAATGTATGATATCTTCTCATGGGACAGCACTGCAGATGTGATACAATGTAAAGCAGTCAGTGTACAGCTTGTATAACAGTGTAATATTGTATGATATCTTCTCATGGGACAGCACTGCAGATGGGACACTGTGATACAATGTAAAGCAGTCAGTGTACAGCTTGTATAACAGTGTAAATAATGTATGATATCTTCTCATGGGGCAACACTGCAGATGTGACACAATGTAAAGCAGTCAGTGTACAGCTTGTATAACAGTGTAATATTGCATGATATCTTCTCATGGGACAGCACTGCAGATGTGACGCTGTGATACAATGTAAAGCAGTCAGTGTACAGCTTGTATAACAGTGTAAATATTGTATGATATCTTCTCATGGGACAACACTGCAGATGTGACGCTGTGATACAATGTAAAGCAGTCAGAGTACAGCTTGTATAACAGTGTAAATATTGTATGATATCTTCTCATGGGACAGCACTGCAGATGTGACGCTATGACACAATGTAAAGCAGTCAGTGTGCAGCTTGTATAACAGTGTAAATATTGTATGATATCTTCTCATGGGACAGCACTGCAGATGTGACGCTATGACACAATGTAAAGCAGTCAGTGTACAGCTTGTATAACAGTGTAAATATTGTATGATATCTTCTCATGGGACAACACTGCAGATGTGACACTGTGATACAATGTAAAGCAGTCAGTGTACAGCTTGTATAACAGTGTAAATATTGTATGATATCTTCTCATGGGACAGCACTGCAGATGTGACACTGTGATACAATATAAAGCAGTCAGTGTACAGCTTGTATAACAGTGTAATATTGTATGATATCTTCTCATGGGACAGCACTGCAGATGTGACACTGTGATACAATGTAAAGCAGTCAGTGTACAGCTTGTACAGTAGTGTAATATTGTATGATATCTTCTCATGGGACAACACTGCAGAGGTGACACTGTGATACAATGTAAAGCAGTCAGTGTACAGCTTGTATAACAGTGTAATATTGTATGATATCTTCTCATGGGACAACACTGCACATGTGACGCTGTGATACAATGTAAAGCAGTCAGTGTACAGCTTGTATAACAGTGTAACATTGTATGATATCTTCTCATGAGACAACACTGCAGATGTGACACTGTGATACAATGTAAAGCAGTCAGTGTACAGCTTGTATAACAGTGTAATATTGTATGATATCTTCTCATGGGACAGCACTGCAGATGTGACACTGTGATACAATGTAAAGCAGTCAGTGTGCAGCTTGTATAACAGTGTAATATTGTATGATATCTTCTCATGGGACAGCACTGCAGATGTGACACTGTGATACAATGTAAAGCAGTCAGTGTGCAGCTTGTATAACAGTGTAACATTCTATGATATCTTCTCATGGGACAGCACTGCAGATGTGACGCTGTGATACAATGTAAAGCAGTCAGTGTACAGCTTGTATAGCAGTGTAATATTGTATGATATCTTCACATGGGACAGCACTGCAGATGTGACACTGTGACACAATGTAAAGCAGTCAGTGTACAGCTTGTATAACAGTGTAAATATTGTATGATATCTTCTCATGGGACAACACTGCAGATGTGACACTGTGATACAATGTAAAGCAGTCAGTGTGCAGCTTGTATAACAGTGTAAATATTGTATGATACCTTCTCATGGGACAGCACTGCAGATGTGACACTGTGATACAATGTAAAGCAGTCAGTGTACAGCTTGTATAACAGTGTAATATTGTATGATATCTTCTCATGGGACAGCACTGCAGATGTGACGCTGTGATACAATGTAAAGCAGTCAGTGTACAGCTTGTATAACTGTAAATATTGTATGATATGGAAATAAAGGTGTATTTTTTTCAGTTTTGCATCCATCACTTATTACAAGCCCTTATTTGCAAAAATAACAGAAATATATCCTCTTGAGATAAATATTAAAAAGTTTAATCCCTAAGGTAACTATTTATGTATTTTTTTTTGTTTTTGTGTTTTATTTTGGTAACTGTGGGAGGGGAGGTAGAGGGTCAATTAATGGAGTATTTCTTGTATTTTTTTTTTCAACTGGGTGGAACCACAAACAGCCCAATCATACTTCACCCATTCACATCCATGGAAAAATGTAAAAGGCTGCCATTCTCACAGTAATCAAGCCAGAACCCCCAAGCTTGGCACAGTTGGTCACTTGGTGACAGAGGTGATAAATTCAGGGAAAGGGGGCGGAGCACAAAATAGCCAATCAAATTGTATCCATTCATTTTAAATGAGAAATGGTATATCTATCTATATATACAGTATATATCTCACTAATATTATAAATGGGAAAGTTTGTATGTTTGTTACTCGATCAAGCAGCAATGGCTGAACGGATGTGAATGAAATTTGGCACACACATAGTACATTACCTGGAATAAAGTATAGGATACTTTTTATTCCCATAACCAAAAAGGGGGTGGAGACAAATACAAAATTTTCGGGGAAAATGTAAACTGCAGCCATTCTTACACTGTTAATGGCAGGATTCTCAAACTTTACACATTTAGTCAGGTGACTGGGATTAATATTCAGAAAAGTGGGTGGAGCCTACAGAAGCCAATCAAAATTCACCTATTTATTTTCAAGGGGAATATTTCATTGCTGCCATTCTTGCACTGTAAATGGCACAAGCCTCAAACCTGGTACAGTTGGTCATTGGGTGACTGGGGTTCAAATTCAGAAAAGGGGGTGGAGCCACAAACAGCCAATCAGATTTATTTTATTTCAATGCAAATTATTGATGCCATAGACCGCAAAGTTCACAAACTAGGTAATTGAGTAATTGAGTCCTTGTGTGTTAGAGTTAAAAAAGTGGGCGGAGCCAACACCAGACAAATACATAGCGGAGCAAAGCTGGACCATCAGCTAGTGTGTGTATATATATATATATATATATATATATATATATATATATATATATATATATATATATGGTTTGTGCTGCTCATCCCGACATATATTATTTTCCCCTGTGAGTGGGCATAACCACGCCCACCTCTAGCACAGTATGGGCATATAAATGAGCGGAGCTCATAGTTCAGTTAGTAGCTAGTAGAAGGTGAGGTGTTTTTCATTTCATTTCTCCCATTTAGCTGACCCCTGGGCTTTTGGCATGGTTCCCACTAGAACGCTGATAAAAACTGGCATTTTTGCCTGGTTAGAGTAGGACTCACCAGAACGGGGACACTTGGGCGCAGTTGGTGAGCTTAAACGCGTTAAAGCGTAACCAAGAGCCCCTGTCACTGTTTTCCTGTTGTGTGCTGTAGCACCCTCTGTATATATATATATTGGGTGGTTGCTGCGTACAATTTGCAGCAGAGCGCTGGATTGAAGGAGATTGTAACAATCCGGGTGCCATTTGCTAGCTGTTGATATCTGTTGTGTTGACACCGCAAATAACAATGCTTTATTTCAATTAGGAGAGGATAATGAGACAGGTGGATAATCTGCTTATGTTTTGTGTCTTCTGAGGACGATCGGAAGCCTTCTAATGGTAATCCCCGGCCAATACTATTTGTTTACACTTCATATTCCCTCCAAGCTCTGCTCAGCCTAATGAAACTGCTAAACCGCTTCGCCGCAGTAACGATCCGCGCTCTGCGAGACGGTCGCGGTCCGTTAACTCCTCCCAACTCAGCGCTCAAATTCCACAGGAGAGTAACTTAACATCAAGATTCACAATTACAACGCAAAATCATACTGAGAAACTTCCGGGAAATGCATAATTCATTTTGCATGTAACTGTAATGTAATGTTTCGTAAGTTCACCATTACTCATAAATACACGAAAATGCTAAATTTTCTTATTTGGGAACGAGTCGAATATATTTTTTTAAAGACCTTTTAGTTTTGGAAATTTATTTTAAAAAGATTTAGGCCTCTTTCACAGTAGGACGTTGAGTTTTGAATTACACTGCATTGCCCCAAAAAAGGCACAACGCAACATAATTCCCTGTTATCGTCGCATACAGTAGAGCATACAGGCAATGAAAAGTATGCTTCCAAGGCATTACTGAGCATGTGCAAACAGTCCACTGCAGCTAATAACGTGTATAACGCACAGCACGCAGCACTTTCACGTAGCGTGCAGCATTAGACACCAACGCAACGTGTGCACTGTGAACAGGGCAGTTATTCTGCGTTAAATATCTTTTTAACGTGCGACTTTGTCCTGTTGTGAAAGAGGCCTTAAAGAAAAATGTTTTTTAAACTCGGTAACATAACGTTTGCTGTGGTAGGTAAAGTATTGGGTGTCTTGACACCTTGAAAAGAAAGCACAGAGACAACAGGAGCCCTAATAGTGCAATATGTTATAATAAAGGGGAATAGTGAGTTATAGACGTTACTCACAAATGGGGGCTGCATTCAGGACAACCGACCATTTGAAGCAGGTGGGGATGTATGGCCCGACTCCGCTCAGTGGGCTTGATTCACTGATAACTCATATCACGGCGGCCGCGCTAGCGTTTGTGCTTTTTGCGTGCAATCGCGAATTTTCACAACACATTTCGGGATTGCGCAGGAAAACGACACGGCCGTCATATGAGTTATCACTGTTTAGTGATCATCAAGCCCTGTGTGTGTAACGCGCAGCGCACAAAGATTTGCACTGAATGCGGTTTGTCACTAACTGAAATAATGTAAAGGTTTATTTACAAAGCGCAGGATATCATATATACAGGTGAGGAACATAAATACAAGCGTATTCAAGTGAACTGTACAAATAGCAATATGATTGCAAACACCTAGCGATACAATTGCAGGCAGACGTCTTACAATCAGACATGCAAACAATGCAGTGAATATATATCCTACCTATACAATAATCTCCTTGTGTCGCTGCGTCCTCCTCCTGCTGTCCCTGTGTCTGTGCTGTTGCTGCATACTGCACATGCGCAGCACGTGGGCGGACTTTAGATCAGGAGGAGGACGGGGCCAGGGGGGCGGGCGTGTGCGCAGTGACGGGCAGCGGTGACAGGTGGGAGGGGGGTTGTGAGGGTGGCCTAGAGCCCGTTATTGTAACGGGCTTAGGTCCACTGGTATATACTGTGTATGTATATATACTGTATATATATATATACATATATATATATATATATATATATATATATATATACTCACCTAAAGGATTATTAGGAACAACATACTAATACGATGTTTGACCCCCTTTTTGACCGGCCCGTCTGGCACCAACAACCATGCCACGCTCAAAATTGCTTAAATCCCCTTAAATCATTCTGACATTGTTTGGAGTTCAGGAGATTGGCTTGACCAGGACCACACCCCTAAATGCATTGCCACGCCCCTGACCACACCCCTAAATGCATTGAAGCAACTGCCATGTGATTGGTTGGTTAGATAGCTGCATTCATGAGAAATTGAACAGGTGTTCCTAATAATCCTGTAGGTGAGTATATATTGGTTTGTGTGTAGAGCTGGCGAGAGAGACGCACGTTGGGGATCAGTTGTTTCCTTCCTTCCATAGCCTGACTGATAAACTCGTTCTGAAAAATGCGTAAATGACAAAACATCAGAGAGCGATGAGGCCACCATGTCATGTATTATTCATCTGGTGTAATATGTATGATGCATAATGTACAGCTCATTAGGAAGGTGTAATAATGTGAAGTGGAAGCAGGCAGGTCCCCGGTGGGAGGTTAGAAGACATGAGACGTGAGCAGGAGCCACCGTCCTCTAAACCTGCCCCCCCCCCCCCATCACAGGAACACGAGACATGGGCAGAGCCACCGTCTTCTATAACTACCCCCCCATCACAGGAACACAAGTCATGGGCAGAGCCACCGTCTTCTATAACTACCCCCCCCCCCCCCAATCACAGGAACACAAGACGTGAGCAGGAGCCACCGTCCTCTATAACTACCCCCCCATCACAGGAACACAAGTCATGGGCAGAGCCACCGTCTTCTATAACTACCCCCCCCCCCCCCCAATCACAGGAACACGAGACGTGAGCAGGAGCCACCGTCCTCTATAACTACCCCCCCCCCCCCCCCCATCACAGGAACACAAGTCATGGGCAGAGCCACCGTCTTCTATAACTACCCCTCCTCCCCTCATCACAGGAATGACACGTGGAGACTTGAGCCATGTGCACGGTGGGTGGAGGAACGTGGCTGAGGGGTTTCCAGATGTTCTGAACTATCTACAAAGGCTGGTCATCTGCTGTGGCCTTCTGCATCCCTCCTGATTGGCTGAGCCCATCAATGGCCTTCTGCATCCTCCCTCCTGATTGGCTGAGCCCATGGCGATGGGAGACCGCACAGACACTGGAAGCAGAGCATCCTTTCACCATCACAGAAGAGATTCTCCAGAAGGTTCTGCCTCAATCATTTCTTGCAAGTCGCTATTGGTTTTAAAGCAGAACTCTGACTGAGCAATAACTGACCTGATCACTATCATAAGTGATCCCAACATGAGTTCCCCAGACAACTCCTGGCCGGGCTGTATCCTGGCTCTGTGTCAGCAGACAGCAGCAGAGCCTCGTATTGTCTGTGCAGATGTCATGTCCATTGACCTGATCAGGAAGCTCTTCTCCAGCAGAGATAGGAAAGATCTAGATTCTTACAGAACTGAGAAGACATCTGTGCCTGGATTTGGGCTTTTAATCAGTTTATTACTGTAGGGTTTTTCCCCCTTATGGACCAGAGCAATTTTCCCCTATCAGCACTCCTCATTTTCATTTGCCAATTACTTTATCATGCTTATCACAACAAAATGATCTAAATTTTGTCTTGTTTGCCACCATTTAGGCTTTCTTTGAGTGGTAGATTTTGCTAAGATTTTTTTTTATTCTAAATGCATTTTAACAGGAACGATAAGAAAAAATAGAAAAAAATCATTATTTCTCAGTTTTCGGCCATTATAGTTTTAAAATAATACATCAAAGTAACCAAGCAGCTCGGGGTGACCCAAACCACTCGGAGTGTATAGGGGGATAAAAGGGACCAAAAAGCTCTCCCTACTAATAAGCAATGCTTGGGGAAATTTGCTTCTTAAAACAGAAGGAAACTTGCAACAATTCAGCTATAAGTGAACATTTGTGGTTACCCACAATGCACCACTACTGAATATGCAAAATATGTATTTTCGTCCTGTAAGCCAGACAAGCATCCAGAGCCGCTGGTGTATAGCAAGCCTAAGGCAAATTTCACCAAACATGATACATGCTACCCTAGTTAAAACCCACCTATTTTGTCAATTGTCTCGGTTATTAGTTTACAACGTTTAAACTATCCCTATTATAATGTATGATGACAATATTTTATTTGAAAATAAAGGTGTATTTTTTTCCATCACTAATTACAAGCTCTTATTTGCAAAAATAACAGTAATATAGCCTAATGACATACATATTAAAAACATTTCACCCCTAAGGAAACTATTTATGTATGTTTTTTAAATGTCATTTTTTAATGTAAACACTTTTATTTTGGTAACTCTGGGAGAGTGGGGGAGGTAAGGGTAAATTTGCCCACAAGATGCCCAACCTTCCCGCCCCTCCTCCCCCAGTTTATTCCCATGCATTGTGTGAACAGTACACAGGAAATAGTGTGTGTGGCTTCACTTTGGTTTTATCAATGACCTCTCATTGATGGCGGTGTTGATCACAGGCACTTTGTTCAGTGGATGGGTAATGTGTTCCCGGACTCACACTGAGACTTGCCTTACTGCCCCTGTGGCTGGGCTCTGTCCTGGTATCATGCTGAGACTAGAGATGGCTCAAACTGTTCAGCGGACAGTATTCGGCAAACCTCCGCTGTTTGCACCCGTGGCGAACAGCGAACATTTAGTGTGTTCAACCCACCCTCTATACATTATCATTAAGCTAAACAATCACCCCTTACCTCACAGTCAGCAGACACATGGCAGCCAATCAGCCAGCACCCCTTCCTGTACCCCCCCCCCACCCCCCTATTAAAAAGCAGATGCGGTGGCCATATTGGATTCATTCTCTGCTGACTGTTAGTGAGAGCAGGGTCAGGCTTGCTGCAGATAGGTAGGGAAAGCATTAGCTAGGCCTGTGATCATGTTCCTCACTGACTACTTGCTGAAAGCCCCCCAAATAGCCCTTTTGGGGGCTAGTACATCGGTCTCCTGTGTTTTTTTTGTGTGTGAGACACTCCACAGCCCACTGACACCCAGAGCTGTGTGCACACTACTGCTGTTACCTCATTAAGTTGCAGGCACAGAACCACTCCAGTGTATTATTATGTCACTGTATTCTGATAGTACTATTGTATCTCTCTGTGTGAGACACTCCACAGCCCACTGACACCCAGAGCTGTGTGCACACTACTGCTGTTACCTCATTACACTGCAGGCACAGAACCACTCCAGTGTATTATTATGTCACTGTATTCTGATAGTACTATTGTATCTCTCTGTGTGTGACACCCCACAGCCCACTGACACCCAGAGCTGTGTGCACACTACTGCTGTTACCTCATTACACTGCAGACACAGAACCCCTCCAGTGCATTATTATGTCACTGTATCCTGATAGCACTATTGCATCTCTCTGTGTGAGACACTCCACAGCCCACTGACACCCAGAGCTGTGCACACTACTGCTGTTACCTCATTACACTGCAGGCACAGAACCCCTCCAGTGTATTATTATGTCACTGTATGCTGATAGTACTATTGTATATCTCTGTGTGACACTCCCCAGCCCACTGACACCCAGAGCTGTGCACACTACTGCTGTTACCTCATTACACTGCAGGCACAGAACCCCTCCAGTGTATTATTATGTCACTGTATGCTGATAGTACTATTGTATCTCTCTGTGTGACACTCCACAGCCCACTGACACCCAGAGCTGTGTGCACACTACTGCTGCTGCCTCATTACACTGCAGGCACAGAACCACTCCAGTGTATTATTATGTCACTGTATTCTGATAGTACTATTGTACCTCTCTGTGTGTGACACCCCACAGCCCACTGACACCCAGAGCTGTGTGCACACTACTGCTGTTACCTCATTACACTGCAGGCACAGAACCACTCCAGTGTATTATTATGTCACTGTACTCTGATAGTACTATTGTATCTCTCTGTGTGACACTCCACAGCCCACTGACACCCAGAGCTGTGTGCACACTACTGCTGTTACCTCATTACACTACAGGCACAGGACCACTCCAGTGCATTATTATGTCACTGTATTCTGATAGTACTATTGTATCTCTCTGTGTGACACCCCACAGCCCACTGACACCCAGAGCTGTGCACACTACTGCTGTTACCTCATTACACTACAGGCACAGAACCACTCCAGTGCATTATTATGTCACTGTATTCTGATAGTACTATTGTATCTCTCTGTGTGACACTCCACAGCCCACTGACACCCAGAGCTGTGCACACTGCTGCTGTTACCTCATTACACTGCAGGCACAGAACCACTCCAGTGTATTATTATGTCACTGTATACTGATAGTACTATTGTATCTCTCTGTGTGACACCCCACAGCCCACTGACACCCAGAGCTGTGTGCACACTACTGCTGTTACCTCATTACACTGCAGGCACAGAACCACTCCAGTGTATTATTATGTCACTGTATTCTGATAGTACTATTGTATCTCTCTGTGTGACACTCCACAGCCCACTGACACCCAGAGCTGTGCGCACACTACTGCTGTTACCTCATTACACTGCAGGCACAGTACCCCTCCAGTGTATTATTATGTCACTGTATTCTGATAGTACTATTGTATCTCTCTGTGTGACACCCCACAGCCCACTGACACCAGAGCTGTGTGCACACTACTGCTGTTACCTCATTACACTGCAGGCACAGAACCACTCCAGTGTATTATTATGTCACTGTATTCTGATAGTACTATTGTATCTCTCTGTGTGACACTCCACAGCCCACTGACCCCCAGAGCTGTGTGCACACTACTGCTGTTACCTCATTACACTGCAGGCACAGTACCCCTCCAGTGCATTATTATGTCACTGTGTTCTGATAGTACTATTGTATCTCTCTGTGTGTGACACCCCACAGCCCACTGACACCCAGAGCTGTGTGCACACTACTGCTGTTACCTCATTACACTGCAGGCACAGAACCACTCCAGTGCATTATTATGTCACTGTGTTCTGATAGTACTATTGTATCTCTCTGTGTGACACCCCACAGCCCACTGACCCCCAGAGCTGTGTGCTCACTACTGCTGTTACCTCATTACACTGCAGGCACAGAACCACTCCAGTGCATTATTATGTCACTGTGTTCTGATAGTACTATTGTATCTCTCTGTGTGACACCCCACAGCCCACTGACACCCAGAGCTGTGCACACTACTGCTGTTACCTCATTACACTACAGGCACAGAACCACTCCAGTGCATTATTATGTCACTGTATTCTGATAGTACTATTGTATCTCTCTGTGTGACACTCCACAGCCCACTGACACCCAGAGCTGTGCACACTGCTGCTGTTACCTCATTACACTGCAGGCACAGAACCACTCCAGTGTATTATTATGTCACTGTATACTGATAGTACTATTGTATCTCTCTGTGTGACACCCCACAGCCCACTGACACCCAGAGCTGTGTGCACACTACTGCTGTTACCTCATTACACTGCAGGCACAGAACCACTCCAGTGTATTATTATGTCACTGTATTCTGATAGTACTATTGTATCTCTCTGTGTGACACTCCACAGCCCACTGACACCCAGAGCTGTGCGCACACTACTGCTGTTACCTCATTACACTGCAGGCACAGTACCCCTCCAGTGTATTATTATGTCACTGTATTCTGATAGTACTATTGTATCTCTCTGTGTGACACCCCACAGCCCACTGACACCAGAGCTGTGTGCACACTACTGCTGTTACCTCATTACACTGCAGGCACAGAACCACTCCAGTGCATTATTATGTCACTGTATTCTGATAGTACTATTGTATCTCTCTGTGTGACACTCCACAGCCCACTGACCCCCAGAGCTGTGTGCACACTACTGCTGTTACCTCATTACACTGCAGGCACAGAACCACTCCAGTGTATTATTATGTCACTGTATTCTGATAGTACTATTGTATCTCTCTGTGTGACACTCCACAGCCCACTGACCCCCAGAGCTGTGTGCACACTACTGCTGTTACCTCATTACACTGCAGGCACAGAACCACTCCAGTGTATTATTATGTCACTGTATTCTGATAGCACTATTGTATCTCTCTGTGTGACACTCCACAGCCCACTGACACCCAGAGCTGTGCGCACACTACTGCTGTTACCTCATTACACTGCAGGCACAGTACCCCTCCAGTGTATTATTATGTCACTGTATTCTGATAGTACTATTGTATCTCTCTGTGTGACACCCCACAGCCCACTGACACCCAGAGCTGTGTGCACACTACTGCTGTTACCTCATTACACTGCAGGCACAGAACCCCTCCAGTGCATTATTATGTCACTGTACTCTGATAGTACTATTGTATCTCTCTGTGTGTGACACCCCACAGCCCACTGACACCCAGAGCTGTGTGCACACTACTGCTGTTACCTCATTACACTGCAGGCACAGAACCACTCCAGTGTATTATTATGTCACTGTATTCTGATAGTACTATTGCATCTCTCTGTGTGACACTCCACAGCCCACTGACACCCAGAGCTGTGTGCACACTACTGCTGTTACCTCATTACACTGCAGGCACAGAACCCCTCCAGTGTATTATTATGTCACTGTATTCTGATAGTACTATTGTATCTCTCTGTGTGACACCCCACAGCCCCCTGACACCCAGAGCTGTGTGCACACTACTGCTGTTACCTCATTACACTGCAGGCACAGAACCACTCCAGTGTATTATTATGTCACTGTATTCTGATAGTACTATTGTATCTCTCTGTGTGACACTCCACAGCCCACTGACCCCCAGAGCTGTGTGCACACTACTGCTGTTACCTCATTACACTGCAGGCACAGAACCACTCCAGTGCATTATTATGTCACTGTATTCTGATAGTACTATTGTATCTCTCTGTGTGACACTCCACAGCCCACTGACACCCAGAGCTGTGTGCACACTACTGCTGTTACCTCATTACACTGCAGGCACAGAACCACTCCAGTGTATTATTATGTCACTGTATTCTGATAGTACTATTGTATCTCTCTGTGTGACACTCCACAGCCCACTGACACCCAGAGCTGTGTGCACACTACTGCTGTTACCTCATTACACTGCAGGCACAGAACCACTCCAGTGTATTATTATGTCACTGTACTCTGATAGTACTATTGTATCTCTCTGTGTGTGACACCCCACAGCCCACTGACTCCCAGAGCTGTGTGCACACTACTGCTGTTACCTCATTACACTGCAGGCACAGGACCACTCCAGTGTATTATTATGTCACTGTGTTCTGATAGTACTATTGTATCTCTCTGTGTGAGACACTCCACAGCCCACTGACACCCAGAGCTGTGTGCACACTACTGCTGTTACCTCATTACACTGCAGGCACAGAACCACTCCAGTGCATTATTATGTCACTGTATTCTGATAGTACTATTGTATCTCTCTGTGTGTGACACCCCACAGCCCACTAACACCCAGAGCTGTGTGCACACTACTGCTGTTACCTCATTACACTGCAGGCACAGAACCACTCCAGTGTATTATTATGTCACTGTATTCTGATAGTACTATTGTATCTCTCTGTGTGAGACACCCCACAGCCCACTGACACCCAGAGCTGTGTGCGCACTACTGCTGTTACCTCATTACACTACAGGCACAGAACCCCTCCAGTGTATTATTATGTCACTGTATTCTGATAGTACTATTGTATCTCTCTGTGTGAGACACTCCACAGCCCACTGACCCCCAGAGCTGTGTGCACACTACTGCTGTTACCTCATTACACTGCAGGCACAGAGCCACTCCAGTGTATTATTATGTCACTGTATTCTGATAGTACTATTGTATCTCTCTGTGTGTGACACTCCACAGCCCACTGACACCCAGAGCTGTGCGCACACTACTGCTGTTACCTCATTACACTGCAGGCACAGTACCCCTCCAGTGTATTATTATGTCACTGTATTCTGATAGTACTATTGTATCTCTCTGTGTGACACCCCACAGCCCACTGACACCAGAGCTGTGTGCACACTACTGCTGTTACCTCATTACACTGCAGGCACAGAACCACTCCAGTGTATTATTATGTCACTGTATTCTGATAGTACTATTGTATCTCTCTGTGTGACACTCCACAGCCCACTGACACCCAGAGCTGTGTGCATACTACTGCTGTTACCTCATTACACTGCAGGCACAGAACCACTCCAGTGTATTATTATGTCACTGTATTCTGATAGTACTATTGTATCTCTGTGTGAGACACCCCACAGCCCACTGACACCCAGAGCTGTGCACACTACTGCTGTTACCTCATTACACTGCAGGCACAGAACCACTCCAGTGTATTATTATGTCACTGTATTCTGATAGTACTATTGTATCTCTCTGTGTGTGACACCCCACAGCCCACTGACACCCAGAGCTGTGTGCACACTACTGCTGTTACCTCATTACACTGCAGGCACAGAACCACTCCAGTGCATTATTATGTCACTGTATTCTGATAGTACTATTGTATCTCTCTGTGTGTGACACCCCACAGCCCACTGACACCCAGAGATGTGTGCGCACTACTGCTGTTACCTCATTACACTGCAGGCACAGAACCACTCCAGTGTATTATTATGTCACTGTATTCTGATAGTACTATTGTATCTCTCTGTGTGTGACACTCCACAGGCCACTGACCCCCAGAGCTGTGTGCACACTACTGCTGTTACCTCATTACACTGCAGACACAGAACCACTCCAGTGTATTATTATGTCACTGTATTCTGATAGTACTATTGTATCTCTCTGTGTGTGACACTCCACAGCCCACTGACACCCAGAGCTGTGTGCTCACTACTGCTGTTACCTCATTACACTACAGGCACAGGACCACTCCAGTGCATTATTATGTCACTGTATTCTGATAGTACTATTGTATCTCTCTGTGTGACACCCCACAGCCCACTGACACCCAGAGCTGTGTGCACACTACTGCTGTTACCTCATTACACTGCAGGCACAGAACCACTCCAGTGTATTATTATGTCACTGTATTCTGATAGTACTATTGTATCTCTCTGTGTGACACTCCACAGCCCACTGACACCCAGAGCTGTGCACACTGCTGCTGTTACCTCATTACACTGCAGGCACAGAACCACCCCAGTGTATTATTATGTCACTGTATTCTGATAGTACTATTGCATTTCTCTGTGTGACACTCCACAGCCCACTGACACCCAGAGCTGTGTGCACACTACTGCTGTTACCTCATTACACTGCAGGCACAGAACCACTCCAGTGTATTATTATGTCACTGTATTCTGATAGTACTATTGCATCTCTCTGTGTGAGACACCCCACAGCCCACTGACACCCAGAGCTGTGTGCACACTACTGCTGTTACCTCATTACACTGCAGGCACAGAACCACTCCAGTGCATTATTATGTCACTGTATTCTGATAGTACTATTGCATCTCTCTGTGTGAGACACCCCACAGCCCACTGACACCCAGAGCTGTGCACACTACTGCTGTTACCTCATTACACTGCAGGCACAGAACCACTCCAGTGTATTATTATGTCACTGTATTCTGATAGTACTATTGTATCTCTCTGTGTGAGACACCCCACAGCCCACTGACACCCAGAGCTGTGCACACTACTGCTGTTACCTCATTACACTGCAGGCACAGAACCACTCCAGTGTATTATTATGTCACTGTATTCTGATAGTACTATTGTATCTCTCTGTGTGAGACACCCCACAGCCCACTGACACCCAGAGCTGTGTGCACACTACTGCTGTTACCTCATTACACTGCAGGCACAGAACCACTCCAGTGCATTATTATGTCACTGTATTCTGATAGCACTATTGTATCTCTCTGTGTGACACTGCACAGCCCACTGACACCCAGAGCTGTGTGCACACTACTGCTGTTACCTCATTACACTGCAGGCACAGAACCACTCCAGTGTATTATTATGTCACTGTATTCTGATAGCACTATTGTATCTCTCTGTGTGAGACACTGCACAGCCCACTGACACCCAGAGCTGTGTGCACACTACTGATGCTGCCTCAGTAAGTTACAGGCACAGAACCACTCCAGTCTATTATTATGTCCCTGTATTCTGATAGTACTATTGTATCTCTCTGTGTGACACTCCACAGCCCACTGACACCCAGAGCTGTGTGCACACTACTGCTGTTACCTCATTACACTGCAGGCACAGAACCACTCCAGTGTATTATTATGTCACTGTATTCTGATAGTACTATTGTATCTCTCTGTGTGTGACACCCCACAGCCCACTGACACCCAGAACTGTGTGCACACTACTGCTGTTACCTCATTACACTGCAGGCACAGAACCACTCCAGTGTATTATTATGTCACTGTATTCTGATAGTACTATTGTATCTCTCTGTGTGACACCCCACAGCCCACTGACACCCAGAGCTGTGCACACTACTGCTGTTGTCTCATTACACTGCAGGCACAGAACCACTCCAGTGCATTATTATGTCACTGTATTCTGATAGTACTATTGCATCTCTCTGTGTGAGACTCCACAGCCCACTGACACCCAGAGCTGTGTGCACACTACTGCTGTTGTCTCATTACACTGCAGGCACAGAACCACTCCAGTGCATTATTATGTCACTGTGTTCTGATAGTACTATTGTATCTCTCTGTGTGAGACACGCCACAGCCCACTGACACCCAGAGCTGTGTGCACACTACTGCTGTTGTCTCATTACACTGCAGGCACAGAACCACTCCAGTGCATTATTATGTCACTGTGTTCTGATAGTACTATTGTATCTCTCTGTGTGACACCCCACAGCCCACTGACACCCAGAGCTGTGTGCACACTACTGCTGTTACCTCATTACACTGCAGGCACAGAACCACTCCAGTGTATTATTATGTCACTGTATTCTGATAGTACTATTGCATCTCTCTGTGTGAGACACCCCACAGCCCACTGACACCCAGAGCTGTGTGCACACTACTGCTGCTGCCTCATTACACTGCAGGCACAGAACCCCTCCAGTGCATTATTATGTCACTGTATTCTGATAGCACTATTGTATCTCTCTGTGTGACACCCCACAGCCCACTGACCCCCAGAGCTGTGTGCACACTACTGCTGTTACCTCATTACACTGCAGGCACAGAACCACTCCAGTGTATTATTATGTCACTGTCATACCTCCCAACATTTTAAGTGTCGAAAGCGGGACACTTAGGCCACGCCCCTGGCCACGCCCCAACCCCCTAGCCACGCCCACTATTTTATTTTAATTTTTTTAAATTTATTTTTTATTAAAAAATTTTAATTAATTACTCCCGAAAGGGAGGGTGCCAGTGGGAGGGGGAGGAGGGTGGTGAGGGTGGCCGAGGGGGGGGGGAAAGAAAACCCGATCGAGGCACCAGCCCGGGGATGCGTATGCGGCATGGATGCCGCATGGACGCTATTAAGCTTCTCCCTCCCTCCCTCCTAATGTGCCCCCAGTGTCCCCTTATGTGATTAATTAGGGGGGTTGTCAGTGGAGGGGGGGAGAATGCCCGTCACCGTGGGTGGGGAGGAGGGTGCCACTTTTAGGTGGGGGGGGCGCCTGGGCAGAGAATGGAGGCGGAAAAACTGATCGAGGCTCCAGCCGCGGTACTGAGGGATGCGGGAGCCCGGCTTCAATACTTCCTCCCTCCCTCCCTCTGTGAATGCCCCCTAATGTATGTCCGTGTGCCCCCCTCTCCACCCCTCCCTATAGGCAGAGTGAGCGCAGCGGAGCGGGCAGTCGGGTCCTCTTACCGCTGGCTGATAAACGCGTACTGTCTCTATCCGACCTCCATGTGCTTCCTGTGACGTCATAGTAAACAGGAAGCACATGGAGGTCGGATGCCAGAGACAGTACGCGTGCATCAGCCAGCGGTAAGAGGACCCGACTGCCCGCTCCGCTGCGCTCACTCTGCCTATAGGGAGGGGTGGAGAGGGGGGCACACGGACATACATTAGGGGGCATTCACAGAGGGAGGGAGGGAGGAAGTATTGAAGCCGGGCTCCCGCATCCCTCAGTACCGCGGCTGGAGCCTCGATCAGTTTTTCCGCCTCTATTCTCTGCCAGCCGTCGGGATTCGAGAGGGGGGGCCCGGGATAGCGGGAGGGCCCCCCCAAATCGGGAGAATCCCGACGAAAACGGGACGGTTGGGGGGTATGCACTGTATTCTGATAGTACTATTGCATCTCTCTGTGTGTGACACCCCACAGCCCACTGACACCCAGAGCTGTGTGCACACTACTGCTGTTACCTCATTACACTACAGGCACAGAACCACTCCAGTGTATTATTATGTCACTGTATTCTGATAGTACTATTGTATCTCTCTGTGTGAGACACCCCACAGCCCACTGACACCCAGAGCTGTGTGCACACTACTGCTGTTACCTCATTACACTGCAGGCACAGAACCACTCCAGTGTATTATTATGTCACTGTATTCTGATAGCACTATTGTATCTCTCTGTGTGAGACACTGCACAGCCCACTGACACCCAGAGCTGTGTGCACACTACTGCTGCTGCCTCATTACACTGCAGGCACAGAACCCCTCCTGTGCATTATTATGTCACTGTATTCTGATAGTACTATTGTATCTCTCTGCGTGACACTCCACAGCCCACTGACCCCCCAGAGCTGTGTGCACACTACTGCTGTTACCTCATTACACTGCAGGCACAGAACCACTCCAGTGTATTATTATGTCACTGTATTCTGATAGTACTATTGTATCTCTGTGTGTGACACTGCACAGCCCACTGACACCCAGAGCTGTGCACACTACTGCTGTTACCTCATTACACTGCAGGCACAGAACCCCTCCAGTGTATTATTATGTCACTGTATTCTGATAGTACTATTGTATCTCTCTGTGTGACACCCCACAGCCCACTGACACCCAGAGCTGTGTGCACACTACTGCTGTTACCTCATTACACTGCAGGCACAGAGCCACGCCAGTGCATTATTATGTCACTGTATTCTGATAGTACTATTGTATCTCTCTGTGTGAGACACCCCACAGCCCACTGACACCCAGAGCTGTGTGCACACTACTGCTGTTACCTCATTACACTGCAGGCACAGAACCACTCCAGTGTATTATTATGTCACTGTATTCTGATAGCACTATTGTATCTCTCTGTGTGAGACACCCCACAGCCCACTGACACCCAGAGCTGTGTGCACACTACTGATGCTGCCTCAGTAAGTTACAGGCACAGAACCACTCCAGTGTATTATTATGTCCCTGTATTCTGATAGTACTATTGTATCTCTCTGTGTGACACCCCACAGCCCACTGACACCCAGAGCTGTGTGCACACTACTGCTGTTGTATCATTACACTGCAGGCACAGAACCACTCCAGTGTATTATTATGTCACTGTATTCTGATAGTACTATTGTATCTCTCTGTGTGTGACACTCCCCAGCCCACTGACACCCAGAGCTGTGTGCACACTACTGCTGTTACCTCATTACACTGCAGGCACAGAACCACTCCAGTGTATTATTATGTCACTGTATTCTGATAGTACTATTGCATCTCTCTGTGTGAGACACTCCACAGCCCACTGACACCCAGAGCTGTGTGCACACTACTACTGTTACCTCATTACACTGCAGGCACAGAACCACTCCAGTGTATTATTATGTCACTGTAGTCTGATAGTACTATTATATCTCTTTGTGTGTGACACCCCACAGCCCACTGACACCCAGAGCTGTGCACACTACTGCTGTTACCTCATTACACTGCAGGCACAGAACCACTCCAGTGTATTATTATGTCACTGTATTCTGATGGTACTATTGTATCTCTCTGTGTGACACCCCACAGCCCACTGACACCCAGAGCTGTGTGCACACTACTGCTGTTCCCTCATTACACTGCAGGCACAGAACCACTCCAGTGTATTATTATGTCACTGTATTCTGATAGTACTATTGTATCTCTCTGCATACCCCCCAACCGTCCCGTTTTCGTCGGGATTCTCCCGATTTGGGGGGGCCCTCCCGCTATCCCGGGCCCCCCCTCTCGAATCCCGACGGCTGGCAGAGAATAGAGGCGGAAAAACTGATCGAGGCTCCAGCCGCGGTACTGAGGGATGCGGGAGCCCGGCTTCAATACTTCCTCCCTCCCTCCCTCTGTGAATGCCCCCTAATGTATGTCCGTGTGCCCCCCTCTCCACCCCTCCCTATAGGCAGAGTGAGCGCAGCGGAGCGGGCAGTCGGGTCCTCTTACCGCTGGCTGATGCACGCGTACTGTCTCTGGCATCCGACCTCCATGTGCTTCCTGTTTACTATGACGTCACAGGAAGCACATGGAGGTCGGATAGAGACAGTACGCGTGCATCAGCCAGCGGTAAGAGGACCCGACTGCCCGCTCCGTTGCGCTCCCTCTGCCTATAGGGAGGGGTGGAGAGGGGGGCACACGGACATACATTAGGGGGCATTCACAGAGGGAGGGAGGGAGGAAGTATTGAAGCCGGGCTCCCGCATCCCTCAGTACCGCGGCTGGAGCCTCGATCAGTTTTTCCGCCTCCATTCTCTGCCCAGGCGCCCCCCCCCCACCTAAAAGTGGCACCCTCCTCCCCACCCACGGTGACGGGCATTCTCCCCCCCTCCACTGACAACCCCCCTAATTAATCACATAAGGGGACACTGGGGGCACATTAGGAGGGAGGGAGGGAGAAGCTTAATTGCGTCCATGCGGCATCCATGCCGCATACGCATCCCCGGGCTGGTGCCTCGATCGGGTTTTCTTTTCCCCCCCTCGGCCACCCTCACCACCCTCCTCCCCCTCCCACTGGCACCCTCCCTTTCGGGAGTAATTAATTAAAAATTTTTATTAAAAAATAAATTTAAAAAAAATATAAAATAAAATAGTGGGCGTGGCTAGGGGGTTGGGGCGTGGCCTAAGTGTCCCGCTTTCGACACTTAAAATGTTGGGAGGTATGTTCTCTGTGTGAGACACCCCACAGCCCACTGACACCCAGAGCTGTGCACACTACTGCTGCTGCCTCATTACACTGCAGGCACAGAACCACTTCAGTGCATTATTATGTCACTGTATTCTGATAGTACTATTGTATCTCTGTGTGAGACACTCCACAGCCCACTGACACCCAGAGCTGTGTGCACACTACTGCTGCTGCCTCATTACACTGCAGGCACAGAACCACTTCAGTGCATTATTATGTCACTGTATTCTGATAGTACTATTGTATCTCTCTGTGTGAGACACCCCACAGCCCACTGACACCCAGAGCTGTGTGCACACTACTTCTGTTACCTCATTACACTGCAGGCACAGGACCACTCCAGTGTATTATTATGTCACTGTATTCTGATAGTACTATTGTATCTCTCTGTGTGTGACACCCCACAGCCCACTGACACCCAGAGCTGTGTGCACACTACTGCTGTTACCTCATTACACTGCAGGCACAGCACCACTCCAGTGTATTATTATGTCACTGTATTCTGATAGTACTATTGCATCTCTCTGTGTGACACCCCACAGCCCACTGACACCCAGAGCTGTGTGCTCACTACTGCTGTTATCTCATTACACTGCAGGCACAGCACCACTCCAGTGTATTATTATGTCTCTGTGTTCTGATAGTACTATTGTATCTCTCTGTGTGACACCCCACAGCCCACTGACACCCAGAGCTGTGTGCACACTACTGCTGTTACCTCATTACACTGCAGGCACAGCACCACTCCAGTGTATTATTATGTCACTGTATTCTGATAGTACTATTGCATCTCTCTGTGTGACACCCCACAGCCCACTGACACCCAGAGCTGTGTGCTCACTACTGCTGTTATCTCATTACACTGCAGGCACAGAACCACTCCAGTGCATTATTATGTCACTGTATTCTGATAGTACTATTGTATCTCTCTGTGTGACACTCCACAGCCCACTGACCCCCAGAGCTGTGTGCACACTACTGCTGTTACCTCATTACACTGCAGGCACAGAACCACTCCAGTGTATTATTATGTCACTGTACTCTGATAGTACTATTGTATCTCTCTGTGTGACACCCCAGAGCCCACTGACCCCCAGAGCTGTGTGCACACTACTGCTGTTACCTCATTACACTGCAGGCACAGAACCACTCCAGTGCATTATTATGTCACTGTATTCTGATAGTACTATTGTATCTCTCTGTGTGACACTCCACAGCCCACTGACACCCAGAGCTGTGCACACTACTGCTGCTGCCTCATTACACTGCAGGCACAGAACCACTCCAGTGCATTATTATGTCACTGTACTCTGATAGTACTATTGTATCTCTCTGTGTGACACTCCACAGCCCACTGACACCCAGAGCTGTGCACACTACTGCTGTTCCCTCATTACACTGCAGGCACAGAACCACTCCAGTGTATTATTATGTCACTGTATTCTGATAGTACTATTGTATCTCTCTGTGTGAGACTCTCCACAGCCCACTGACACCCAGAGCTGTGTGCACACTACTGCTGTTACCTCATTACACTGCAGGCACAGAACCACTCCAGTGTATTATTATGTCACTGTATTCTGATAGCACTATTGCATTTCTCTGTGTGTGACACCCCACAGCCCACTGACACCCAGAGCTGTGTGCACACTACTGATGCTGCCTCAGTAAGTTACAGGCACAGAACCACTCCAGTGTATTATTATGTCACTGTATTCTGATAGTACTATTGTATCTCTCTGTGTGAGACACTCCACAGCCCACTGACACCCAGAGCTGTGTGCACACTACTGCTGTTGTCTCATTACACTGCAGGCACAGAACCACTCCAGTGTATTATTATGTCCCTGTATTCTGATAGTTAGAGTGACCAGATTTTTGAAGGCTCAACCTGGGACGGGGGGAATTGGGGGGGAGGGGGGGCGGCTGCGGCGCGCAGAGCACGGAGCGCGCCGCGGTGAAAAACAGGGGATGCGGCAAATGTGGTGTCTGCAGAGCGTGCGAAAAATGGGCGTGGTCATGACATTCTATGGGCGGAGCTAACGTAATGATGCAACAGCGAGGCATAAGAAAGCAGTGTTTACGCCGTGATGTGGTCAAACGTGGATTCACATCATAGGTGTGCAGAAACTGTGTGATGCTATTTAATAGTATGCCATAACCCCAAAGCAGCAAACACAGCCAACTATGACCATTAAATAATAAATGCAGCAACAGTTACCCCAGACACCACAAAATAAACGCAATGGGCAACATTTCAGCACAAAATAAACGCATTGCGGGCAACATTTCAGCACAAAATAAACGCATTGCGGGCAACATGTCAGCATAAAATAAACGCAATGGGGGCAAACATGTCAGTACAAAATAAACGCAATGGGGGCAAACATGTCAGTACAAAATAAACGCACTGCGGGCAAACATGTCAGTACAAGATAAACGCACTGCGGGCAAACATGTCAGTACAAGATAAACGCACTGCGGGCAAACATGTCAGTACAAGATAAACGCAATGCGGGCAAACATGTCAGTACAAGATAAACGCAATGCGGGCAAACATGTCAGTACAAGATAAATGCACTGCACACAAACATGTCAGTACAAGATAAACGCACTGCGGGCAAACATGTCAGTACAAGATAAACGCACTGCGGGCAAACATGTCAGTACAAGATAAACGCACTGCGGGCAAACATGTCAGTACAAGATAAACGCACTGCGGGCAAACATGTCAGTACAAGATAAATGCACTGCGGGCAAACATGTCAGTACAAGATAAACGCACTGCGGGCAAACATGTCAGTACAAGATAAACGCACTGCGGGCAAACATGTCAGTACAAGATAAATGCACTGCGGGCAAACATGTCAGTACAAGATAAATGCACTGCGGGCAAACATGTCAGTACAAGATAAACGCACTGCGGGCAAACATGTCAGTACAAGATAAACGCACTGCGGGCAAACATGTCAGTACAAGATAAACGCACTGCGGGCAAACATGTCAGTACAAGATAAACGCACTGCGGGCATACATGTCAGTACAAGATAAACGCACTGCGGGCAAACATGTCAGTACAAGATAAACGCACTGCGGGCATACATGTCAGTACAAGATAAACGCACTGCGGGCAAACATGTCAGTACAAAATACACGCACTGCGGCCAAACATGTCAGTACAAGATAAACGCACTGCGGGCAAACATGTCAGTACAAAATACACGCACTGCGGCCAAACATGTCAGTACAAGATAAACGCACTGCGGGCAAACATGTCAGTACAAAATAAACGCACTGCGGGCAAACATGTCAGTACAAGATAAACGCACTGCGGGCAAACATGACAGTACAAGATAAACGCACTGCGGGCAAACATGTCAGTACAAGATAAACGCACTGCGGGCAAACATGTCAGTACAAGATAAACGCACTGCGGGCAAACATGTCAGTACAAGATAAACGCACTGGGGGCAAACATGTCAGTACAAGATAAACGCACTGCGGGCAAACATGTCAGTACAAGATAAACGCAATGCGAGCAAACACTTCACCTGCAAGAAAAGGCATTTACTCACCTGGCAGAAGACGTCCCCTCACGCAGCCGGCCTCTGGTGCCTCAGGTGCAGCTCCCCCTGGCCTGGACGATCTTCAATCTCCCGCTCAGCCTCTCACAGGCAGAGCAGGGCTACGGCAAGATGGCGTCCGGAGGCGGAGCCATGTACTGGAGACAAATAGTCTCCAATACAGGGCTCCGCCTCTGGACGCCATCTTCCCGTAGCCCTGCTCTGCCTGTGCCTGCCGGAGGAGAACATTGCAGGCTGGAGCGGGGCTGCGGGGAATGAACTAGCGCAGCGTCTAGTAGACGCTGCGACTAGTTCACTGTACGGTGGCCAGAGTCCCGAGGCTGGGACGTCCCGCTGCTAAAAGCGGGACGTTTCCCGGGACCTCATGCAGCCTGGGACAGCGCCCCCCGAAGGCGGGACGCGTCCCGGGTAAAGCGGGACGTATGGTCACCGTATGATAGTACTATTGTATCTCTCTGTGTGAGACACTCCACAGCCCACTGACACCCAGAGCTGTGTGCACACTACTGCTGTTACCTCATTACACTGCAGGCACAGAACCACTCCAGTGCATTATTATGTCACTGTATTCTGATAGTACTATTGTATCTCTCTGTGTGACACCCCACAGCCCACTGACACCCAGAGCTGTGTGCACACTACTGCTGTTACCTCATTACACTGCAGGCACAGTACCACTCCAGTGTATTATTATGTCACTGTATTCTGATAGCACTATTGTATCTCTCTGTGTGACACCCCACAGCCCACTGACACCCAGAGCTGTGTGCTCACTACTGCTGTTACCTCATTACACCGCAGGCACAGAACCACGCCAGTGTATTATTATGTCACTGTATTCTGATAGTACTATTGTATCTCTGTGTGAGACTCCACAGCCCACTGACACCCAGAGCTGTGTGCACACTACTGCTGTTACCTCATTACACTGCAGGCACAGAACCACTCCAGTGTATTATTATGTCACTGTATTCTGATAGTACTATTGTATCTCTCTGTGTGACACTGCACAGCCCACTGACACCCAGAGCTGTGTGCACACTACTGCTGTTACCTCATTACACTGCAGGCACAGAACCACTCCAGTGTATTATTATGTCACTGTATTCTGATAGTACTATTGTATCTCTCTGTGTGACACCCCACAGCCCACTGACACCCAGAGCTGTGTGCACACTACTGCTGTTGTCTCATTACACTGCAGGCACAGACCCACTCCAGTGTATTATCATGTCACTGTATTCTGATAGTACTATTGTATCTCTGTGTGTGAGACACTCCACAGCCCACTGACACCCAGAGCTGTGTGCACACTACTGCTGTTACCTCATTACACTGCAGGCACAGAACCACTCCAGTGCATTATTATGTCACTGTATTCTGATAGTACTATTGTATCTCTGTGTGAGACACTCCACAGCCCACTGACACCCAGAGCTGTGTGCACACTACTGCTGCTGCCTCATTACACTGCAGGCACAGAACCACTCCAGTGCATTATTATGTCACTGTATTCTGATAGTACTATTGTATCTCTCTGTGTGACACCCCACAGCCCACTGACACCCAGAGCTGTGTGCACACTACTGCTGTTACCTCATTACACTGCAGGCACAGAACCACTCCAGTGTATTATTATGTCACTGTATTCTGATAGTACTATTGTATCTCTCTGTGTGACACCCCACAGCCCACTGACACCCAGAGCTGTGTGCACACTACTGCTGTTACCTCATTACACTGCAGGCACAGGACCACTCCAGTGCATTATTATGTCACTGTACTCTGATAGTACTATTGTATCTCTCTGTGTGTGACACTCCACAGCCCACTGACACCCAGAGCTGTGAGCACACTACTGCTGTTACCTCATTACACTGCAGGCACAGAACCACTCCAGTGCATTATTATGTCACTGTATTCTGATAGTACTATTGTATCTCTCTGTGTGACACTCCACAGCCCACTGACCCCCAGAGCTGTGTGCACACTACTGCTGTTACCTCATTACACTGCAGGCACAGTACCCCTCCAGTGTATTATTATGTCACTGTATTCTGATAGCACTATTGTATCTCTCTGTGTGAGACACCCCACAGCCCACTGACACCCAGAGCTGTGCGCACACTACTGCTGTTACCTCATTACACTGCAGGCACAGAACCCCTCCAGTGTAGTGGTGCTCAAATACCCCTTTTTAAAATTCGAGTTTGGTCGAATTCGAATAGTAAATTATTCGAGGTCAGTCGAATATTCGAGTCGAATAAATTTTACTATTCGATTCGACCTCGGACTTCGAGCTCACTATTCGAGTCGGTATTCGAGCTCATTATTCGAGCTGACTATTCGAATTGGCCTTAAATAGCTTCCCAACACTTGTTTTGAGGGTGAATGATGCAAGAAACATATTTTTTTCCAAGTAACAACAGCAAGTGATTATGTGGGGATGTTCCTTTAAAAAAAAAAAAGGTGAAAAGAGAAGTTGTGTCCAGAATTTTGTTCAGTACTGTATATACTTCTTCTTCTTCTTCTTCTTTATCTTCTATATCTTCTTCTTCTTCTTCTATATCTTCTTCTTCTTCTTCATCTTCTTCTTCTTCATCTTCTTCATCTTCATCTTCTTCATCTTCATCTTCATCTTCTTCATCTTCTTCTTCATCTTCTTCATCTTCATCTTCTTCATCTTCTTCTTCATCTTCTTCATCTTCATCTTCTTCATCTTCATCTTCTTCATCTTCTTCTTCATCTTCTTCATCTTCATCTTCTTCATCTTCTTCTTCATCTTCTTCATCTTCATCTTCTTCATCTTCTTCTTCTTCTTCTTCATCTTCTTCATCTTCTTCTTCTTCATCTTCTTCTTCTTCTTCTTCTTCTTCTTCATCTTCTTCATCTTCATCTTCATCTTCTTCATCTTCTTCTTCATCTTCTTCATCTTCATCTTCTTCATCTTCTTCATCTTCATCTTCTTCATCTTCTTCTTCATCTTCTTCTTCATCTTCTTCATCATCTTCTTCTTCATCTTCTTCATCTTCTTCTTCTTCTTCTTCTTCTTCTTCATCTTCTTCTTCTTCATCTTCTTCTATATCGTCTTCTTCTTCACTTATTTCTCTTTTCATTTTTTTTTTTTTAAAGAAATGCAGCTATTTTTGAGCGTAACAACAAATAGCTGGTGGCGCACGCATGTTGGAAGCGCCATTGTATGTGCTCCCTGGCAGTGGAAACACACAGACAGCAGGAGGTAAATTCAGCAGCAGGAGGAGGAGGATGAGTGTGTGGCAGCATGCAGTCAATGAGGCAGGCAGCGTGACATAATAGCCCTGGTACCTAGCGGTGATACCAGGGCTGTAAATAAACACAACAGGAGGTCCCAGACAGCGGTCGTGCAACCCACATTGTGTCCAATACACAACTGGGACAACACAGTTTTCAACCCGGGCACCTCAGAAAAATTAAACCTTTTTTTGTAATGGTTTTGTAGTTTTGGTTTTACAACCAATTACACAGATATATAGCTATTGTTTGACGTAATAGCTGGTGGCAGAGTGGCAGCAGAAGGTAAATCTGTGTACCCTGGCGGTGGGAAACACAGACAGACAGCAGCAGCAGCAGGAGGAGGAATGGAGGAGTAATTATGTGAGCAGCTATTGTTTGACGTAATAGCTGGTGGCAGTGTGGCAGCAGAAGGTAATTCTGTGTACCCTGGCAGTGGGAAACACAGACAGACAGCAGCAGCAGGAGGAATGGAGGAGTAGTGTGAGTGTGGCAGCAGGTAGGCAGCGTGACATAATAGCCCTGGTACCTAGCGGTGATACCAGGGCTGTAAATAAACACAACAGGAGGTCCCAGACAGCGGTCGTGCAGCCCACATTGTGTCCAATACACAACTGGAACAACACAGTTTTCAACCCGGGCACCTCAGAAAAATTAAACCTTTTTTTTTTTTAATGGTTTGTTTGGTTTTGGTTTTGCAACCAATATAGCTATTGTTTGACGTAATAGCTGGTGGCAGAGTGGCAGCAGAAGAAGGTAATTCTGTGTACCCTGGCAGTGGGAAACACAGACAGACAGCAGAAGGGCAGTACACAGCAGCCCACTGTAGGTGTAAAATGTGTGGCTGCAGGCGACGTAATAGTCAAAGTGAACCAGGCTGGCTTAGTGAGCAGGAGCCAGGAGGTGGTAAAGGGTGGTAAGGCACATTAACGATGGTTCCGGCAGCCAGTTCATGTCCCCCTCTCGCCGACAACAGGGGCCAGGAACTCGCCTTCCACCCACGCCTGGTTCATCTTCAGAAACGTCAGTCTGTCCACAGACTTGTGAGACAGACGTGAGCGTTTCTCGGTGACCACGCCACCAGCTGCACTGAAGCAGCGCTCGGACAGCACGCTGGAAGGGGGGCAGGACAGCACTTCCAGGGCGTACTGCGCTAGCTCGCTCCAGATCTCCATGCGCTTGACCCAATACTCCATGGGATCAACAGGGGCATCGCTGTCAAGCCCGCTGTACGACCCCATGTAGTCAGCCACCATGCGGGTCAGGCGCTGGCTGTGACCGGAGGAGGATGCTGCTGCATGCATCTCCTCTCTAGTCACTGCTGCCGGAGCCTCTACAGTCCTGTAGAGCTCGTGGCTGAGAGACAGCAGGTCTGTGGGGCGCTTGCTGCTGCTGGATGCAGGCACCTGCTGCTGCCTCTGTGCTGGCTGCTGGACAGTGGGGGTGGAAGGCTGGGGGAAGGCTTCCTCCAAGCGCTCAACAAGGGCCTGCTGCAAGCTCCTTATTTGTTGCGCTGGGTCTCCTCCTGCAGGCGGCAGGAACTGGCTCAACTTCCCCTTGAGGCGTGGGTCCAACATCATGCTGATCCAGATGTCCTCCCTCTGCTTCATCTGGATCACCCTGGGGTCCCTGCGCAGGCACGTCAGCATGTGCGCTGCCATTGGGAAGAGGCGGGCCACGTCTGATGGCACATCGACGTCAGTGCTGTCCTCATCCTCCTCCTCTGCCGCCTCATCCTCTCTCCACCCCCGCACCAACTCAGCTGCGCTGTGCTGATCCCCCTCATCAGCAGCCAGGTCAGGGACCTCCACCAAGTCCTCCTCCTCCTCCCCCTCAGAGGTGGACTGCGCAGCTGGTTGCCGCTCCTGCTGGTCCAAGGCTGCCGCTCCCTGTTCCAGCAAAGCATCGAGGGCCCTGTTCAGCAGAGAAACCAGGGGCACCCACTCGCAGACCATAGCATGGTCCCTGCTCACCATGTTTGTGGCCTGCAGGAAGGGAGCCAGCACTAAGCACACCTGCTGCATGTGCCTCCAGTCATCATCGGGGACGATGGACGGGATGTTGCTGGTCTTGTCCCTTCTCTGAGCTGCGGAAACAGTGGCCAGGGCAAGGTACTGTTTGACAGCGTGCCTCTGTTCAACCAGACGCTCCAACATCGCCAGGGTGGAGTTCCAGCGAGTCGGAACGTCAAGGATCAGCCGATGGCGTGGCAGATCCAGCTCCTTTTGCACGTCTTCCAGGCTCGCACAGGCTGCAGCCGAGCGCCGGAAGTGACGCACAACATTCCTTGCCGTTTCCAGCAGTTCGCCCATCCCCTGGTAGGTGCGCAGGAACTTCTGCACCACCAGGTTCAGCACGTGGGCAAGACAGGGGATGTGGGTCAGGTTTCCCCTGTCTATTGCGGCAACCAGATTGGCCCCATTGTCGGCCACCACCTCTCCGACTCTGAGGCCTCTGGGGGTCAGCCAAATCCTCTCCTGCTCCTGGAGTTTGGCCAACACATGGGTTGCCGTCAGTTTGGTCTTCCCAAGGCTGACCAAGTGCAGCAGCGCTTGGCAGTGGCGGGCCTTCACGCTGCTGCTGAGGCGGGGGGTTTGGCCAGGTGTGCCGGAGGATGGCAGAGGATCGGAGGAACCTGCTGCAGTTCCCCTGACCCTGCGGGGTGGCACCACCCACTGTGTTGCTGCTGTGCCCGCTGCTGCTCTCCCATCCTCACCCCCTTCCACCAAGCTGACCCAGTGGACAGTGAAGGACAGGTAGCGGCCTGTCCCGAAGCGGCTGCTCCAGGAGTCCATGGTGACGTGGACCCTTTCACCAACCGCGTGCTCCAGCCCTCGCTCCACATTGGCCATCACAAAGCGGTGCAGTGCAGGAATGGCCTTGCGGGCAAAGAAGTGTCTGCTGGGGAGCTGCCAGTCTGGGGCTGCGCAAGCAAGCAGCGCACGAATGTCGCTCCCCTCCTGCACGAGCGTGTACGGCAGGAGTTGGGAGCACATGGCCCGTGCCAGCAAGCCGTTCAGCTGCCGCACGCGACGGCTGCTGGGAGGCAGAGCCCTAACCACCCCCTGGAAGGACTCGCTCAAAAGGCTCTGGCGTGGCCTTTTGCTGACACGGGAATCAGCAGACACAGCAGAGGAGGCCACTGAGGACTGGCTGCCAGAACAGGCCTCAGTGTCGGCGGCAGGAGTTGCAGAGGGGGGAGGAGCAGTGCGTTTCCGCACTCCTGCTGGTGCTGCTGGAGGAGCAGGAGGGCGGGTGGCTGCTGTTGCTGCTGCTGCTGCTGAAGGCTGTGCAGTGATGGGTGTGGTGCCACTGCCAGCAGCAGATGCCTTCAGCCTCTGGAACTCCTCATGCTGGTGGAAATGTTTAGCCGCAAGGTGGTTGATGAGCGAGCTGGTGCTGAACTTTAAGGGGTCTGCACCTCTGCTCAACTTCCGCTGACAGTGGTTGCAAGTGGCGTACTTGCTGTACACAGTGGGCATGGTGAAAAACCGCCAGATTGGTGACAGAAACTTCCCCCTACGGCATGGAAGCGCTGCTGCCTGTCTCCCTGTGGTGGTTGGGGGGGGGGGGGCTTGGGTGCGGCTGGTGGTGGTACTGGCTGATGCTGCTGCTGCTGCTGCTGAGCCTGAGACACCAGCAGGCTGTGGGACGCTGCCAATGCTTGCAATGATGCGCCTCCTTGCAAGGCCCACAAGCGCATCCTCCTCCTCCTCCTCAGAGCTGCTGAGGACGACATCCCCTGGAGGTGGTGGCACCCAGTCTCTGTCTGTCACCGGGTCATCATCATCATGCCCCTCCTGAAACATGTCCTGCTGGGATGATGACCCCCCAAACTCCTCTCCTGATGCATGGATGGGACGCTTGACTGTCGCCACAGTCTTGCTGTCCAATCCCTCCTCCCCCAAAGTGCCCATCAGCATCTCCTCCTCAAAATCGCCAACAACAGCAGACAATACCCTGATGGTGCCTGGGGTAAAAAGACTGCTGAGTGACAGGTCGGCGACTGATGGTGAACTGGCCTCCTCCCCAGGCCCTGCTGGGCGGCTGCTGCGAACAGGGGTGGTGGTGGTGGTGGTGGTGGTGGTGAGGGTGGAGGCCTCGGATGCAGAGCTGATGGCGGGCTGCTCATCCTCCGTCATGAGTTGCACCACAGTGTCTGCATCCTTTTCCTCAATGGGACGTTTCCGACCCGGCTGGAGGAAAATGGGAGCAGGTGCTACACGCTGCTGCTGCTGTGTCTCTGCAGCGTGAGTTGCAGATGCTCCTGCTGGGCGGCGCCCAAGGCGTCCACGGCCAGTGGCTATGGGAGGAATGTTAGCCACTGACGCTGCTGCTGCTGCTGCGGAACTGTGCATGGTGGCGCGCCCGCGGCCGCGGCTTGCCACAATGCTGCTCCCTCTCCTCCTGATTCCCTTGCTGCCCTTCCCCTTGCCCAAACCGCGCTGGCTGCCACTTCCAGACATCTTCAATGTTTTGGGCGTATAAGTTTTTTAAAAGGGCGGGTGAAAAGTGGGGTACTTTAATGGAGTGGGTTGGTTGGTGAGGTGACTGAGTGAGTGTCCCCTAGTACAGTAAGTAAGTAGTAACAGTCAGGAAGTACAACTAGCAGTTACAATAATCAGTAGTAATCACAAGTAAATTTAGTGTGTGTACACTCAGACAGTGAGTGCACGCACGCAGGAGCTAGTAGCCTATGAACACAGTGACTGAGTGTCCTAGACTCCTAGTACAGTAAGAGTAAGTAGTAACACCAGTAAGTAGAACTAACTAATTACAATAATCAATCAGCGATCAGAAGGAAATGGAGTGTGGGTGTGTGTACACTCAGACAGTGAGTGCACGCACGCAGGAGCTAGTAGCCTATGAACACAGTGACTGAGTGTCCTAGACTCCTAGTACAGTAAGAGTAAGTAGTAACACCAGTAAGTAGAACTAACTAATTACAATAATCAATCAGCGATCAGAAGGAAATGGAGTGTGGGTGTGTGTACACTCAGACAGTGAGTGCACGCAGGCAGGAGCTAGTAGCCTATGAACACAGTGACTGAGTGTCCTAGACTCCTAGTACAGTAAGAGTAAGTAGTAACACCAGTAAGTAGAACTAACTAATTACAATAATCAATCAGCGATCAGAAGGAAATGGAGTGTGGGTGTGTGTACACTCAGACAGTGAGTGCACGCAGGCAGGAGCTAGTAGCCTATGAACACAGTGACTGAGTGTCCTAGACTCCTAGTACAGTAAGAGTAAGTAGTAACACCAGTAAGTAGAACTAACTAATTACAATAATCAATCAGCGATCAGAAGGAAATGGAGTGTGGGTGTGTGTACACTCAGACAGTGAGTGCACGCACGCAGGAGCTAGTAGCCTATGAACACAGTGACTGAGTGTCCTAGACTCCTAGTACAGTAAGAGTAAGTAGTAACAGTAAGTAGAACTAACTAATTACAATAATCAATCAGCGATCAGAAGGAAATAGAGTGTGGGTGGTGTGTGTACACTCAGACAGTGAGTGACCGCACGCAGGAGCTAGTAGCCTATGAACACAGTGACTGAGTGTCCTAGACTCCTAGTACAGTAAGAGTAAGTAATAACAGTAAGTAGAACTAACTAATTACAATAATCAATCAGCGATCAGAAGGAAATGGAGTGTGGGTGTGTGTACACTCAGACAGTGAGTGCACGCAGGCAGGAGCTAGTAGCCTATGAACACAGTGACTGAGTGTCCTAGACTCCTAGTACAGTAAGAGTAAGTAGTAACAGTAAGTAGAACTAACTAATTACAATAATCAATCAGCGATCAGAAGGAAATAGAGTGTGTGTTGTGTGTGTACACTCAGACAGTGAGTGCGCACACGCAGGAGCTAGTAGCCTATATGAACAGTGACAGTGAGTGTCCCTACGGGTACAGTAAGAGTAAGTAGTAAGTAAGTACAACTAACTAACAATAATCTATCAGTAATCAGAAGGAAATAGAGTGTGTGTACACACAGACAGTGAGTGAGTGCACACACGCAGGAGCTAGCTAGTAGCCTATAAACAGTGACAGTCAGTGAGTGTCCTACTCCTAGTACAGTATAACTACAATACTATTAGTAAAGGACAGCAGAAATACTGGTATAGATGAGAGAAATAAACAGAGGACAGCTGCCCACAGAGGCAAGGCCCCCCTGAGGCCTAAACCTGTAAGCTTGCAGCAGCTGCCTGCAGTTCTCTAATGTAACACACAAGCTACTAACTAAAATACAATGTCTATCTAACTAACAACAATATAGGTGTATATGGCAGGTGTAGGTGAGCAAAAACGCTAGGTAAATGACCACAATAGAGCACTTGCTAAGCCAAAGCACAAAGGAGCAACTCTCTCTCTGTACAAGTCTCAGGCAAGCATGGAAAAACCGAACATGGCGGCCGCTATTTATAGGGTAGGGGCTGGCCAGGGTCCCCCTCTGTGATTGGCTGCCGTCAGAGGGCCTGGGAGCCCTCTGATTGGCTCTAAGGACATCAATCTGGGCTATGACGCTATTCGAGCTCGGCACCGAGCTCGAATAGCGCCGGTTTGCTCGAATAGCTCGAATAGTGAATGGGCTATTCGAGTGTACTCGGATAGCCCATTCGAATAGCTACAGCTATTCGGAGCTCGAATACCGAGCTCGAATAGCTGAAAAAGAGCTCGAATATTCGAGCTACTCGAATATTCGAGCTCTGCTGAGCACCACTACTCCAGTGTATTATTATGTCACTGTATTCTGATAGTACTATTGCATCTCTCTGTGTGAGACACTCCACAGCCCACTGACACCCAGAGCTGTGTGCACACTACTGCTGTTACCTCATTACACTGCAGGCACAGAACCACTCCAGTGTATTATTATGTCACTGTATTCTGATAGTACTATTGCATCTCTCTGTGTGTGACACCCCACAGCCCACTGACCCCCAGACCTGTGTGCACACTACTGCTGTTGCCTCATTACACTGCAGGCACAGAACCACTCCAGTGTATTATTATGTCACTGTATTCTGATAGTACTATTGTATCTCTCTGTGTGACACCCCACAGCCCACTGACACCCAGAGCTGTGTGCACACTACTGCTGTTACCTCATTACACTGCAGGCACAGAACCCCTCCAGTGCATTATTATGTCACTGTATTCTGATAGTACTATTGTATCTCTCTGTGTGAGACACTCCACAGCCCACTGACACCCAGAGCTGTGTGCACACTACTGCTGTTATCTCATTACACTGCAGGCACAGTACCACTCCAGTGTATTATTATGTCACTGTATTCTGATAGTACTATTGTATCTCTCTGTGTGACACTCCACAGCCCACTGACACCCAGAGCTGTGTGCACACTACTGCTGTTACCTCATTACACTGCAGGCACAGAACCACTCCAGTGTATTATTATGTCACTGTATTCTGATAGTACTATTGCATCTCTCTGTGTGACACTCCACAGCCCACTGACAGCCAGAGCTGTGCACACTACTGCTGTTACCTCATTACACTGCAGGCACAGAACCACTCCAGTGCATTATTATGTCACTGTACTCTGAAAGTACTATTGCATCTCTCTGTGTGAGACACTCCACAGCCCACTGACACCCAGAGCTGTGTGCACACTACTGCTGTTACCTCATTACACTGCAGGCACAGAACCACTCCAGTGTATTCTTATGTCACTGTATTCTGATAGTACTATTGTATCTCTCTGTGTGACACCCCACAGCCCACTGACACCCAGAGCTGTGTGCTCACTACTGCTGTTACCTCATTACACTGCAGGCACAGAACCACTCCAGTGTATTATTATGTCACTGTATTCTGATAGTACTATTGTATAGAGTGACCAGACGTCCCGGATTGCCCGGGACACGTCCCGGATTCGGGGTCCGCTGTCCCAGGCTTAATGAGGTCCCGGGAAACGTCCCGCTTTCAGCAGCGGGACGTCCCGGCCTCGGGACTCTGGCCACTCTCTCCTCAATGAACTGGCAGCGGCGTCTATAGACGCCGTGCCAGTTCATTGCCCGCAGCCCCGCTCCAGCCTCCTCTTCCGGTGTCTGTTTCCGACACCGGCAGGCGAGCAGGGCTACGGCAAGATGGCTGCCGAAGCCCTGTACTGGAGACCTATTTGTGTCACTAGTACAGGGCTTCGGGCGCCATCTTGCCATAGCCCTGTCAGCGCGGGAGAGAAGAGCAGGAGGAGGAAGACGGTCCCGGGACGGAGCAGCGCGCCAGAGGCCGGACACTTCTGCCAGGTGAGTAAATGCTTTCTTTTCCAGGTGAAATGTTTGCCCGCATTGTTTCTTTTCCAGGTGAAATGTTTGCCCGCATTGTTTCTTTTCCAGGTGAAATGTTTGCCCGCATTGTTTCTTTTCCAGGTGAAATGTTTGCCCGCATTGTTTCTTTTCTGGTGAAATGTTTGCCCGCATTGTTTCTTTTCCAGGTGAAATGTTTGCCCGCATTGTTTCTTTTCTGGTGAAATGTTTGCCCGCATTGTTTCTTTTCCAGGTGAAATGTTTGCCCGCATTGTTTCTTTTCTGGTGAAATGTTTGCCCGCATTGTTTCTTTTCTGGTGAAATGTTTGCCCGCATTGTTTCTTTTCTAGTGAAATGTTATTGTTTGCCCGCATTGTTTCTTTTCTGGCGAAATGTTTGCCTGCAGTGCGTTTCTTTTCTGGCGAAATGTTTGCCCGCAGTGCGTTTCTTTTCTGGCGAAATGTTTGCCGCATTGCGTTTCTTTTCTGGCGAAATGTTTGCCGCATTGCGTTTCTTTTCTGGTGAAATGTTTGGCCGCAGTGCGTTTCTTTTCTGGTGAAATGTTTGCCCGCAGTGCGTTTCTGTTCTGGCGAAATGTTTGCCCGCATTGCGTTTCTTTTCTGGCGAAATGTTTGCCCGCAGTGCGTTTCTTTTCTGGCGAAATGTTTGCCCGCATTGCGTTTCTTTTCTGGTGAAATGTTTGGCCGCAGTGCGTTTCTTTTCTGGTGAAATGTTTGGCCGCAGTGCGTTTCTTTTCTGGTGAAATGTTTGCCCGCAGTGCGTTTATTTTGTACTGACATGTTGCCCGCATTGCGTTTATTTTGTACTGACATGTTTGCCCGCATTGCATTTATTTTATACTGACATGTTGCCTATTGCGTTTATTTTCTGGTGTCCGGGGTAACTGTTACTGCATTTATTATTTAATGGTCATAGATGGCTATGTTTGCTGCTTTGTGGTTACGGTATACTATTAGCATCACACAGTTTCTGCACACCCATGATACAAAGTCTCGTTTGTCCACATCATGGCGTAAACACTGCTTTCTTATGCCTCGCTGTTACATCATTACGTTAGCTCCGCCCATACAATGTCATGGCCACGCCCCCTCCCCCAGTCTTCGCCGCTGCGTGCTCCTCACTCCTTCCCACTTTTCGCCGCGGCGCGCTGTGCGCGCCGCCCCCCCCCCACGCCCCCCCCCCACGCCCCCCCCCCCCGTCCCAGGTTGGACCCACAAAAATATGGTCACTCTATATTGTATCTCTGTGTGACACTCCACAGCCCACTGACACCCAGAGCTGTGCGCACACTACTGCTGTTACCTCATTACACTGCAGGCACAGAACCACTCCAGTGTATTATTATGTCACTGTATTCTGATAGTACTATTGCATCTCTCTGTGTGACACTCCACAGCCCCCTGACACCCAGAGCTGTGTGCACACTACTGCTGTTACCTCATTACACTGCAGGCACAGCACCACTCCAGTGCATTATTATGTCACTGTATTCTGATAGTACTATTGTATCTCTGTGTGAGACACTCCACAGCCCACTGACACCCAGAGCTGTGTGCACACTACTGATGTTACCTCATTACACTGCAGGCACAGAACCACTCCAGTGCATTATTATGTCACTGTATTCTGATAGTACTATTGTATCTCTCTGTGTGTGGCACCCCACAGCCCACTGACACCCAGAGCTGTGTGCACACTACTGCTGTTGTCTCATTAAGTTGCAGGCACAGAACCACTCCAGTGTATTATTATGTCACTGTATTCTGATAGTACTATTGTATCTCTCTCTGTGTGACACTCCACAGCCCACTGACACCCAGAGCTGTGTGCACACTACTGCTGCTGCCTCATTAAGTTACAGGCACAGAACCACTCCAGTGCATTATTTGTAGGTATGTAATGTGATTTCTGCCCTTCAGTCATTAAAACCCGACTTTGCGTCAACTGCGTAATTTTGGGTGAGACTTTTGGCATGGATCCCCCTCCGGCATGCTACAGTCCAGGTGTTAGACTCCTTGAAACAACTTTTCCATCACTTTTGTGGCCAGAAATAGTGTTGGGCGAACACCTAGATGTTCGGGTTCGCGAACGTTCGCCGAACATCACCGCGATGTTCGGGTGTTCGCGCCGAACTCCGAACATAATGGAAGTCAATGGGGACCCGAACTTTTGTGCTTTGTAAAGCTTCCTTACATGCTACATACCCCAAATTTGCAGGGTATGTGCACCTTGGGAGTGGGTACAAGAGGAAAAAAAATATTTGAAAAAGAGCTTATAGTTTTTGAGAAAATTAATTGTAAAGTTTCAAAGGAAAAACTGTCTTTTAAATGTGGAAAATGTCATGTTTCTTTGCACAGTTAACATGCTTTTTGTCGCCATGCAGTCATAAATGTAATACAGAGAAGAGGTTCCAGGAAAAGGGACCGGAAACGCTAACCCAGCAGCAGCAGCAGCAGCAGCACACGTGAGGGAACAGGAGGAGCCGCAGGAGGAGAAGGCCACGCTTTTTGAGACACAACATCCCAGGCCTTGCATGAGGACAAATAGCGTGCGGATATAGCAATGCTTTTTGCCGCCATGCAGTCATAAATGTAATAAAGAGGAGAGGTTCAATAAACAGGGACCGGAAACGCTAACCCATCACAGATGGTCATTGTTCATGTTACTTGGTTGGGGTCCAGGAGTGTTGCGTAGTCGTTTCCAATCCAGGATTGATTCATTTTAATTTGAGTCAGACGGTCTGCATTTTCTGTGGAGAGGCGGATACGCCAATCTGTGATGATGCCTTCGGCAGCACTGAAACAGCGTTCCGACATAACGCTGGCTGCCGGGCAAGCCAGCACCTCTATTGCATACATTGCCAGTTCGTGCCAGGTGTCTAGCTTCGATACCCAATAGTTGAAGGGTGCAGATGGATTGTTCAACACAGCTACGCCATCTGACATGTAGTCCTTGACCATCTTCTCCAGGCGATCGGTGTTGGAGGTGGATCTGCACGCTTGCTGTTCTGTGGGCTGCTGCTGCATGGGTGTCATAAAATTTTCCCACTCCAAGGACACTGCCGATACCATTCCCTTTTGGGCACTAGCTGCGGCTTGTGTTGTTTGCTGCCCTCCTGGTCGTCCTGGGTTTGCGGAAGTCAGTCTGTCGGCGTACAACTGGCTAGAGGAGGGGGAGGATGTCAATCTCCTCTCTAAAGTCTCCACAAGGGCCTGCTGGTAGTTTTCCATTTTGACCTGTCTGACTCTTTCTTCAAGCAGTTTTGGAACATTGTGTTTGTACCGTGGATCCAGAAGGGTATAAACCCAGTAATTGGTGTTGTCCAGAATGCGCACAATGCGTGGGTCGCGTTCAATGCAGTCTAGCATGAATTGAGCCATGTGTGCCAGAGTCCTGCCAGAATCCTCATCATCCTCTTGTGAGCGTTGTGATAGTTGTTGTGATGCATCATAGTCGTCACCTTCTTCCTGGTCTGCTTCTGCTGACCATTCGCGCTGAATTGTGGAAGTCCAACATGCACCGCTCTGGCCCTCGTCAGTGGTGGCAGGAAATTCCTGCTCCAACTCCAGCTGTTCCTCCTCCTCTTCTTCGTCATAGCTGCTGGGGCCAGCGTTCCCTGAGGCGGATGGCCTGATGTTGGTACCATCACGCTGATCGTTTTCTCCCTCAGATTCCCCCAGTTGCATCATGACAGCTGTTTCCTTGATTTTCAACATCGACCTCTTCAGTAAACACAGCAGTGGTATGGTAATGCTGACTGAAGAGTTGTCACTGCTCACAAGCAACGTGGATTGCTCAAAATTTTGGAGGACTTGGCAGAGGTCCAACATGTTGGCCCAATCGGATCCACAGAAGCTTGGCAGCTGTCCGGATACGCCTCGGTACTGCGCCGTCATGTACTGGACCACTGCACTCTTCTGCTCACAAAAGCGGGCTAGCATGTGCAGCGTAGAATTCCAGCGCGTAGGGACATCACACAGCAAGCGATGGTGGGGGAGATTGAAGCGCTCCTGCATCTTGGCGAGTGCCCCCGAAGCAGTACTGGAATTTCTGCAATGTTTGGCCACTCGTCGCACCTTCAACAGAAGTTTGGCCACGCCTGGGTATGTCCTCAGGAACCGCTGAACTACTAGGTTCATCACGTGCGCCAGGCAAGGGATGTGTGTCAGCTTAGCCAACCTTAAAGCGCGAATGAGATTACTCCCATTATCACACACAACCATGCCCGGTTTCAGGTCCAGCGGTGCCAGCCACAAATCCGTCTGTTCCTTTATTCCCCTCCAAATTTCCTCCCCTGTGTGCTGCTTATCCCCAAGGCAGATCAGCTTCAGCAGTGCTTGCTGACGCATGCCAACAGCTGTGCTGCACTGCTTCCACGATCCTACTGCTGTTGGGTTAGCGTTTCCGGATGAGGTACAGCTTTGAGATGCGTTGGAGGAGAAGGAGTCAGAGAGGTAGGTGCTGCTGTTGTTATCCAGTGGGAGGGACGGCGGTGCAGCTGTTTGCGGCGTGGGCAACACCCGCGCCGTAGCAGGTGAGGAATCGCTGCCAGGCTCCACAAGGTTCACCCAGTGCGCGGTAAGGGAGATGTATCGACCCTGGCCGAACGCACTCGTCCAGGTGTCAGTGGTGAGGTGAACCTTGCAGGCAACGGCATTCTTCAAGCTTCGGGTTATTTTGCTGACCACGTGCTCATGCAACTCAGGCACTGCAGAGCGCGCAAAGTGGTAGCGGCTGGGAACCACGTAACGTGGGATGGCCACTGACATCATGCCCTTGAAGCTGTTTGTCTCCACCACTCGATATGGCAGCATTTCGCAGGCCAGAAGCTTGGCTATGCTGGCTGTTACTACCACGGCCCGGGGGTCATTTGCTGGCAATTTCCTCTTGCGCTCAAACATCTCCGACACAGACAACTGAACCGTAGCGCTGCACACGGAAGGGCTGTTGGTTGTTGTGTTTGATGAACACTGGGAGACCTCAAGAGCACTACTCCGGAAAGTGACAGTGTCAGCGTCGTCTGATGTTTGTGAATGTTGTGAACCACGCAATGGCTGGGCTACTGCTGCTGCTGAGGCGGGTCTGGTGGTGAGTCTGGTGAACCCAAGGGAGGCAGTGTTGCTGGTACCCTGTCCTGCCGCGTTTGCCCACAGAGTGGGATGTTTGGATAGCATGTGGCGGCTCATGCTGGTGGTGGAGAGGTTGTTAATACTTTTCCCCCTGCTCAGGCGGGTCTTGCACACCTTGCAAATCGCCATGGTAACATCCTCAGTGCAGTCTTCAAAGAAAGCCCAGACTTTGGAGCACCTGCCTCCTTGCTGGCGATTTCTGTTTGCTCCTCTTTTGCCTCTCACTTGAACTTCCACGCTTGTGGTGCGTGAAATTGCGCGCCGCCTACCTTGTGGCACAAGGCGAACTCGTGCAGCAGTGGGTTCTTCAACAGACTCATCTGTGCTGCTGCTACGACGGCGATGTTCTCGTTCACAAACAAAATCTGGGTCTATGTCCACATTGTCCATACCCTCCTCTTCCATCTCCTGAAACTCGTCATATGTCATTGTGGGGGGCCGCCGCCGTGGAGTAGAGCTCCCCAGAACAACCTCTGCGCAGCTCACTCCAACGTCGTCTTCCAGATCTTGTCGGCCGACCTCCTGCAATTGCAACCCCTCCTGCCCAACTTGCTCTGGGATTTGGGTTTCCGAGTCCTCCTCGGACTCGCCTTGTATTTCAGTGCGCGGTGCATTTCCCACAGTTAATGGTTGTGAATCCGGGCACCACATTTCTGGCTGTTCCTCCATTGACCTTTGAAAGGTGGAAGTTGGGGGGGCGTGACCGGAAGCCGATGCAGCCACACGCTTAAGCGAGGAGCTCCGGGGAGACGGCTGCTAAAGGCGTTTTTCTAGGCTGTGTTCCCACTTTAGGAGATGGTGAAGGAGAAGGACAAGCAGGCGAAACATCCTGGGAGACAGAGAGACGAGTCTCCGGCGCCAGTCCAGCGAGGAATCCCGGAAATCTTTAAGTCCCAGAAAGCTACCCCGGGAGTAGGGACAAGAAGCAAGATGGCGGCGGAAGGCGGGCCTCAACCCATGGCCGAGCTCGGCCAGGGAGATGTCGCGCAGACGAGACAGAACGCGCACCAACCCACAGTGAAGGTACTGACTCTGGCGGACCTAAATGCAGTTGCGGGGGATCTTAAAAACGCGTTTCAAGCGGCTGTGACCTCTCTTAGAGGAAACATCCAAGGCCTTTCGTCAAAGGTTGAAGCCATCTCTACCTCGGCCAAAACGCAGGCTAAAGACATTCAATGCTTAAAAGAACGCAATACGAAGCAAGACCGCCAGATGCAACAAGCATTCCGGATTATAGAAGATTTGGACAATCGTGGGAGAAGAAACAATCTGAGGGTCCGGGGAATGCCGGAAACGATCGCTCCAGCTCAAATCATAGACGCACTTCAATCACTGTTCAATAATCTCCTGGAAAGAGATGCGGACACTACCATTAAGTTTGTTCGCGCGCACAGAGCCCTCAAAGCCCGGAATGGGGACACTGATCTGCCGAGAGACATAATCTGCTGTCTCAACTCCTTTGCTTTAAAAGAGAACATAGCAAAAGCGGCAAGAGAAAGGGAGAAGATTTTCTTTAATGACGCAGAAGTAATGATCTTCCAGGACCTGTCCCCTATCACCCTACGGCAAAGGAGGGCCCTTAAGCCTCTATTACAGCTACTGAGAGATAAGAGCATGATTTATAAATGGCGATTCCCTTTTGGGCTGAGTGTCACACACCAGGGATCTATACACACGCTTCAAACACCTGATGAGCTGGAGGAGTTCTGCGCGGACCTGGGCCTAACAACCCCCAAGCTGGAGGAATGGAAGGCGGAATTCGGCCTATCCCCACCATGGGCCAAGACGGATACCTTAAAGCCGCAAAAAGCCAGAAACAGACAAGGCCGCTATAGAGGCAACAGCAGAACTCTACCCCACAGGGAGGAGGATACCCGCAAATCCACGGAGGACTCTAGTGCAGACGCTATGTCCCAAGAAGAAGGCTGAGTATAACTATACACAGAGATGAGATGGGATCCGTATGGCTGTTTTAGCTAGGTTATGGTTTGACTTTTGTTTGATCGTTGATACGTATTAGTTAATATGTGAAATGCTTTGAAACATGGGACATTTAGTTGCTATATAGGCTTTTTAATAATACTGGAGTCTCGATACTACTCTGTTTATGCTTGTCCATTATGGTTGTAGGCCGCTACCCTTTTCATCCTATAATGTTTATATATATATAGGGTTTTTCCTGCCGTTATGAACAACTATAGAAGGGAAATCATGTGAGGGACAGTGTTAGAACTGTTAGCTTTAATATGCTTAGGCCTTGACAGGGGGGGGTGGGAAATTGATGCAGAAAATGCGGTTATACGTTGGAGATTTCCTGGGAGGGCTGTGCACGCTAATTTCGTTTCATTTGTAAAACATTTATGTAAATGTAGGATATTTAAGTCTGTCAGTTTTCTATACATTGTGCGTTTGCCCCCCCCCCCCCCCCCCCCCCCCCCCTTCTTAGATTTACACTCTCCGCAAATATTAGTATGCCTCACCCTGCTGAGGCTATACACTCGCTCTTCCCTTATGGCAGGATTAAAACACCAGCCTATGAATATACTTTTGCATACTGTATACTAGCACCATCCTGTGGTGGTGAAAATCCCAGCTTTATTAGCATATAGTCAGCACCTGTCTCCCCTATATTCTTACCTCGCACCTTAAAAACACAACCTTCTTCCCTAACACTTAAAAAGGCTTTGAAGCATATTACTCTTCAGCTAGTAGATTTGCCTTGGAGAAGGAGTTTATAGCGGACGCTTCTTCCTGAAAGTCAGCTGGCTGCTTTCGGGTCTTCCTATTAGGACCTCCTACCCAAGACATCTCACATTCGTGTGAGAGTCACTAGTTACAGTGCAAGCGTAGGAGACAAGCTAATCTCCTACTCTGTTTTTGTTTATTGGGGACACACTCTCCCGCCTCCTGGTTTATTCCCTCCCCTCCTGGACACCTCTGAACGATAAGACACACCAAAACAGCGGAGTAACTGGTAGACACCGCCCCCCCTCCTCCGCCTCCCGCTGACTCCTTGTTACTGCAGAGTAACCCCAGGAACACATATAGAGGGGGGCAAATATGGAGAAAGTCACCTTTATGTCCTTAAATGCACAGGGCTTAAACTCCCCATATAAGAGAAAATGTATCCTTACTGAGGCACACAGACTTAAATGCGATATACTACTGATTCAAGAGTCTCATTTTCTCAGGGGCAATACACCCACATTTCGAGATAGGAAATTTCAGCTAGTATACCATGCTACAGCCCCATCAGGGAAAATAAAAGGGGTCTCTATTCTCATCTCGAAGAAAGTCTCCTGGGTCCTCAAAGATAGCCAGATAGATGATGAAGGCAGATTTATCTTCCTCAAAGGGATTCTAAACAATGTACCGGTTACAATTGGAAATGTGTATGCGCCAAACTCAGGTCAGGCCTCTTTTTTGGCGGCCATAACGGATCACCTGCTGACATTTGCTCAAGGCATGCTGATTCTGGGTGGGGACTTTAATGTAGCGTTGAATCCCTCCCTGGACACATCCGATGGCAGATCCTCCATAAGATATAAAGTATTGAATAGAATTAAGCACAACCTGGCACTTCTTAGACTTATTGACACATGGAGGACTAGCCACCAGGCTGAACAAGATTTCACATTCTGGTCGGCAGTACATGATAAGTCAACCAGAATTGATTACTTTTTTCTCACACAGCAAGACCTCCCAAAATTGGTGTCGGCCCAAATAGACCTGCGCACAAGATCAGATCATGCGCCCATCACACTCACCCTGGCATTAGGGGACAGACAGGAGAGGGATTTTATCTGGAGATTCCCGGCCCAGATCTTAACGGAACCAGGAGTTCAACTTAAACTCAAGGAGGAGCTAGAGGCTTTTTTCACAACTAATGATACCCCGGAGGTCAGCAGGTCATCTGTTTGGTTGGCACATAAATGTACTATCAGGGGAATCCTGCTAGGAGAACAAGCTAGGTTGAGAAAAGAAAAGAGGGCCAGAGTAGATGCCCTCATGGAGGAATTACGCCAATTAGAATTGATCAATAAGAGGAATACCTCGCAAACCCAATTGGATAGATTGAAAGATATTCGGATGCAGATTGGCAAGGCCTTGGATAGAAGGTTCCAGTCGGAATTTATGCTTAGGACTGGTATCTTTTATGAATCAGGTAATAAACCTGGTAAATACTTGGCGAGGGCCTTGAGAGAGAAACAGATTGGGGGAGACATCAAAGCAATTAGGAATAAAACAGGATCAATGTTACAAAAAACCTCTGAAATTGCTCAGAGGTTTGTAGAATTCTACTCTGAACTATACTCCCTGAAGGCGGACACTAACACTGGGGAGCCCACCTCCTCACATATCCAGAAAATTCGAGAATTTCTCAATAAATCAGGCATGCCTAGAATTAGCCCACAAATGCTGGAGGAATGGGGCGAGGAATTTCAAGAGGATGAAATTATAGCTGCAATTAAATCAGTTAAACCAAATAAGAGTCCAGGCCCAGATGGCTACTCAGGGGCATACTACAAGGCATTTAAAAATATTCTAGTCCCACATATCACTTCCATGTTCAATGAAGTATCTGCTGACCACCCACTGCAAAAGGAGATGCAAGCAGCCTACATAACAATTATACCTAAGAAAGGCAAAGACGATACAGTCTGCGCCAATTATAGACCCATCTCTCTCCTCAACGTGGATACTAAACTTTTTAGCAAGGTGATAGCCAATAGACTTGTGCAGGTAATACCTACATTGATAGGAAACGACCAAGCTGGTTTTGTGCCTGGCCGAGAGGCCAGGGACAACACCACAAAAGCTATCACCATGATTGAATATATGACAAAGCGAAATGTCGAGGGCCTTCTCCTCTCAGTGGATGCGGAGAAGGCCTTCGACAGAGTAGCATGGGACTATATGAAGGAAGTATTGTCCTACATTAATGTGGGACCTACCTTGCTACATAAAATCTTGGCCCTGTATAACTGTCCGACAGCTCAGATTAAAATTAATGGATGTCTCTCCAGATCCTTCCCCCTCTGTAATGGCACACGCCAAGGCTGCCCTCTATCGCCCTTGGTGTTTATTCTGACTTTGGAACCATTTATACGCACTATCAATCTGCATGGGGGTATCCAGGAAATCCAGGTAGGAAATCTACATGTAAAAATTGCAGCCTTTGCTGACGATATCTTGTTATTTATTTCCAACCCCAAAAGCTCAATGAGGGCTATAATAGAAGCTTTTAATGAGTATGGATCTCTATCCAATTTCAAAATGAATCTAACAAAATCTGAAATTCTCAACATTACGTTACCAACAGCAGTAGTTACAGATTTGAAGCAAACTCTACCATTCAAGTGGAGTGATGGTGTGATTACCTACCTGGGGGTAAAACTCTCAAGGGACATTGGGATGCTTTTTGACCTGAACTTTATTCCAATACAAAGCACTATACTTACCGATCTGAAACGTTGGGAGGGTTTGACAATGTCCTGGTTTGGGCGTATTGCAATAATTAAGATGAATGTGTTGCCTCGTATCTTGTACCTTTTCCAGGCAGTGCCGATCCACATCCCTATACAATATCTCCGGGGTTTACAAAGCAAGATAGGACAGTTCATATGGAACAACTCTGTCCCTAGAATAAACAAACATATTCTTTCATTGCCCAAACAAAGAGGTGGGGCGGCCATCCCCGACTTCGAGAGATATCAAATGGCCTGCATACTCACTAGAATGGGTCCGTTAAAAATGGCGCCAGTTATCGTAGTTAAAAAACGGCGCCCCATAGAGAACCATTATCACTAGTTATTTTTCGTTTTTTGACAGCTAAAAAATGGCGCCGGCTTTAAAAACGAAATTTATCGTTTTAAAACTTTTTTTTTTTGTCCTGCCTGAACGATATTTATCGTTTTAACCCCTGCTTTGCTGCCGTTTGGAAAATATCTGCCCGCCGGCTTTAATGTTTAATAGCGAAGCCCCCTTAAAAGCTAAAAACACCAAATTTGCAGGGAATGTTAAGAAGAAAATTGTGAACAAGAGGAAAAAAATTTTTTTCAAAAAGACCTTATAGTTTTTGAGAAAATCGATTTTGAATATTCTTCTTCTGACCGTGGGAAAATTAAACGCCCGCAGACTTTAGCGGTTAATAGCAAAGCCCCTTTAAATGCCAGAAACACCAAATGTGTAGGGAATGTTAAGAAAAATAGTGGGAACACGAAGAAAAAAAAAATGTTCAAAAAGACCTTATAGTTTTTGAGAAAATCGAGTTTAAATCTTCAAAGGGAATGTATCTATTTAAATCGCGTACTGACATTTTTCCGTGGAAACTTTTTCCGCCGACTTTAGCAGTTAATAGCAAAGTCCCCTTAAATCCTAGCAACACCAAATTTGCAGGATATGTTAAAAAGATACTGGGAAACAATATTTTTAAAAAAAAATTGAAAAATTGTATTTATTTTTTTTTTCAATTAAATTTTTTGGGTTATGTTCAGAGTGTGGGAAAAGTTTTGAAAAAAATGACGTGGGGTCCCCCCTCCCGAGCCTCTGTAACCCCTTGTCCCCCATGCAGGCTGGGATAGCCAGAATGCGGAGCCCCGGCCGACTGGGGCTTCGCACCCTGAGCTATACCAGCCCGCATGGTCCATGGTATGGGGGGGCTCCGGGGGGGGAGGGGCGGCCAAGCCTCCCCCTCCCCCCCGGAGCCCCTTGTCCAATCCATGGACAAGGGGCTCTTCCCCGCCTCCCTTGCCCCAGGTGGAGGCGGGGGCGACGACTCCCTGGGGGGGGGTTCATGGTGGCATCTGGGAGTCCCCTTTAAGAAGGGAAACCCAGATGCCTGCCCCCCTCCCAGGAGAAATGAGTATAGGGGTGCAGGAGTACCCCTTACCCATTTCCATAAAGGGTTAAATGAAATAAAAACACAACAACGAGAAAAGTCCTTTAATGTTCTAAATTAACCAGAAATACTTACCTGTACCTTTAAGAAAAAAATCCCACGTCAATTAGGTCCCACGACAGTATCCTCCATCTTGCGACCTTCAGTTACATCTTGATTGAAGATCTCCGCCGCCCCGACGCCACACACGCCGCCTCCGCCGAACTGCTCTCAGCTATACTAAGTATAGCTAAGAGCAAAAAGCATCTTTAAATTTTAGCTCCAATGGTCCCCATTGGTTCCTTAACAGACCAATGGGGATCAGGAGGATCCCCATTGGTCGATAAGGAACCAATGGGGAGCCTTGGAGCCAAAATTTAAAGATGCTTTTTGTTCTCAGCTATACTTAGTATAGCTGAGAGTTGCGTCTATGCATCTATATAGACGCATTAGCGCTGGCTGCAGCTGCCCTCCCTGCCTCCCCCCACCTGTCACCCTCACCCATGCTGGCACCCAATGCACCCATGGGTGCCAGCATGGGTGAGGGTGACAGGTGGGGGGAGGCAGGGAGGGCAGCTGCAGCCAGCGCTAATGCGTCTGTATAGACGCATAGACGCAACTCTCAGCTATACTTAGTATAGCTGAGAGCAGTGCGGCGGAGGCGGCGTGTGTGGCGTCGGGGCGGCGGAGATCTTCAATCAAGATGTATCAGAAGATCGCAAGATAGAGGATACTGTCGTGGGACCTGATTGGCGTGGGATTTTTTCTTAAAGGTACAGGTAAGTATTTGTGGTTAATTTAGAACATTAAAGGACTTTTTTCGTTGTTGCGTTTTTATTTCATTTAACCCTTTGTGGAAATGGGTAAGGGGTGCTTTGTACCCCTATACTCATTTCTCCTGGGAGGGGGGTGGGCATCTGGGGTCCCCTTCTTAAAGGGGACTCCCAGATGCCACCATGAACCCCCCCCCCCCCAGGGAGTCGTCGCCCCCGCCTCCACCTGGGGCAAGGGAGGCGGGGAAGAGCCCCTTGTCCATGGATTGGACAAGGGGCTCCGGGGGGGAGGGGGAGGCTTGGCCGCCCCTCCCCCCCGGAGCCCCCCCATACCATGGACCATGCGGGCTGGTATAGCTCAGGGTGCGAAGCCCCAGTCGGCCGGGGCTCCGCATTCTGGCTATCCCAGCCTGCATGGGGGACAAGGGGTTACAGAGGCTCGGGAGGGGGGACCCCACCTCATTTTTTTTTTTAAATTTGCTATCAATTTTTTTTTTAAATCTTCTGAGTGTGGGAAATAAATTTTAAAAAAAACGACGTGGGGTCCCCCCTCCCGAGCCTCTGTAACCCCTTGTCTCCCATGCAGGCTGGGATAGCCAGAATGCGGAGCACCGGCCGCGTGGGGCTCCGCACCCTGACTATACCAGCCCGCATGGTCCATGGATTGGGGGGTCTCGGAAGGGGAGGGGCAGCCAAGCTTTCCCCTCCCCCTCCGAGCCCTTGTCCAATCCAAGGACAAGGGGCTCTTCTCCACCTCCGATGGGCGGTGGAGGTGGAGGCCGCGATTTCCTGGGGGGGGAGGTTCATGGTGGAATCTGGGAGTCCCCTTTAAAAAGGGGTCCCCCAGATGCCCACCCCCCCTCCCAGGAGAAATGAGTATAGAGGTACTTGTACCCCTTACCCATTTCCTTTAAGAGTTAAAAGTAAATAAACACACAGACACTTTGAAAAAGTATTTTAATTGAACAAAAAACATAACCACGAAAAAAGTCCTTTAATATTCTTAATTAACCATTAATACTTACCTGTCCCTTTAAATAAATGATCCCTCGCAATATCCTCGGAAATGTTCTATCAGTTACAATGTAACAAAGTTATTACAATGTAACAACTTTGTTACATTGTAACTACGCCGCACCCGACGTCACTCGCCGCCACCGCCGCGTCTGCGCTGACCCGACAGAGCTCTGAGCTATATAGCTCAGAGCTCTCTAAGCATCTTTGTATTTGGGCTCCAAGGAGCCCCATTGGTCCTTAGCAGACCAATGGGGTTCCTTTAAATCAGAAGGAACCCCATTGGTCTGCTAAGGACCAATGGGGCTCCTTGGAGCCCAAATACAAAGATGCTTAGAGAGCTCTGAGCTATATAGCTCAGAGCTCTGTCGGGTCTGTGCAGCGCAGACGCGTATGCGGCGGTGGCGGCGAGTGACGTCGGGTGCGGCGTAGTTACAATGTAACAAAGTTGTAACATTGTAATAACTTTGTTACATTGTAACTGATAGAACATTTCCGAGGATATTGCGAGGGATCATTTATTTAAAGGGACAGGTAAGTATTAATGGTTAATTAAGAATATTAAAGGACTTTTTTCGTGGTTATGTTTTTTGTTCAATTAAAATACTTTTTCAAAGTGTCTGTGTGTTTATTTACTTTTAACTCTTAAAGGAAATGGGTAAGGGGTACAAGTACCTCTATACTCATTTCTCCTGGGAGGGGGGGTGGGCATCTGGGGGACCCCTTTTTAAAGGGGACTCCCAGATTCCACCATGAACCTCCCCCCCCAGGAAATCGCGGCCTCCACCTCCACCGCCCATCGGAGGTGGAGAAGAGCCCCTTGTCCTTGGATTGGACAAGGGCTCGGAGGGGGAGGGGAAAGCTTGGCTGCCCCTCCCCTTCCGAGACCCCCCAATCCATGGACCATGCGGGCTGGTATAGTCAGGGTGCGGAGCCCCACGCGGCCGGTGCTCCGCATTCTGGCTATCCCAGCCTGCATGGGGGACAAGGGGTTAAAGAGGTCTGGGAGGGGGGACCCCACGTCGTTTTTTTTTTATATTTCCCACACTCAGAACGAAGTAAGTAAAACTCTTCCCACTTGGGGGAATCTATGAAAATAATACACTATTGTTACCTGTGCAAAAAAAACTGACATTTTCCGCATTTAAAAGACATTTTCGCCCTTGAAACTTAAAAATCGATTTTCTCAAAAACTATAAGGTCTTTTTGAAAAAAAAATTTTTCCTCTTATTCCCACTGATCCCCTTAATATACCCTGGGAATTTGGTGTTCCTAAACTTTAAGCAGGCTTTGCTATTAACCGTTAAAGTCGGCGGGTTTTTAAATGTTTACATTTTTCCTTTGAAACTTTAACATCGATTTTCTCAAAAACTATAAGGTCTTTTTGAAAAAAATTTTTTTCCTCTTGTTCACAATTTTCTTCTTAACATTCCCTGCAAATTTGGTGTTTTTAGCTTTTAAGGGGGCTTTGCTATTAAACATTAAAGCCGGCGGGCAGATATTTTCAAAACGGCAGCAAAGCAGGGGTTAAAACGATAAATACCGTTCAGGCAGGACAAAAAAAAAAAAAAAAAAAAACAGTTTTAAAACGATAAATTTCGTTCTGCACTATTTTAACCTTTAAAACGATAAATATCGTTTTAAACATATATCGGGCAGAAGGTGGCGCCATTTTTTGGCCGGCGCCATTTTTCACTAGACGCCACTAGAATCGTGGATTGGTCCTGCCATGGAGAGGATAAATTGTGGACTGGCTTAGATGAGCAGATTTTAGGCCAACCTGTGAGGAGTATTCCATGGATTCCTAACCCAGTTGCAAAACATACAATCCGAGACTTTAGCCTTATACAGAATGCACTGCAGACCTTCCATAAGGCATGTAAACTTTTTTAAATTTCATCCACGGTGAGCCCTCTCACTAGTTTGATCTTTAATAATGATTTTGGTCCAGGACAGAAAGGCCCCTTTCTTAAGACAGCCCGCCCCAATGCAGAATTTAAAGCATTCCAATTCAGAACAGGGAACAGGCTAGTAAACTCCTATATGGGAGAGAAGATCCCCCCATGGCCTCATAGACAGATCCGCTCATACCTGGCTAGTACAAACCACAAGGAAAACTTAAACAGAACTTTGACAGGATTTGAGGAGATGTGTCAAACTGGTGAGTCAGTACCCCACACGGTCTCTCTAATGTACAAATGCATGGAAAACCTGAAACCTGAAACAAAATTATCTTTCACCGATCAATGGGAAAAATCGTTAGAGCCCACGGGTGAGGAAATAGATTGGGAAAATATCTTTATACTTACCCATAAGTGTTCAGTAAATTCCTCCATCCAAGAAGCAAACTACAAAATATTAACTAGATGGCATAAGACCCCAGAATCTTTGCATAAGATTTTCCCAGACTATCCAGCAAATTGCTGGAGATGTAACAATACTGCAACATATGATCATATTTGGTGGGAATGCCCATGCATAGTCGCTTACTGGAAGAAGGTCCACAAATGGTCTATAAAAATCTCCTCGTTCTCGGTACCATTTAACAAAATGGCCTTACTTTTACACCATAATGACCTGACGGTGAAATCCTATAAAAACTCCCTTTTGATTCATCTCCTCAATGCAGCTAAGGTGCTAATTCCGAGGTATTGGAAAACATCGAGAGTACCTTCCATGAAGGAATGGTTCCAGAAAGTGGACTATATCCACTCTATGGAAGAACTCAGAGCGGTGAAACTAGACAGATCCCACAAATTTTATGTAACATGGGCCCAATGGATAGACTTCAAAGACACTGAAATGTATAAAACAACGATGCTTGGGAATTAAGTAGAGATGTGAGACACACCTGATAAGGGAAAGTACCTTGGGGGGCTCCCTTTCTGGGTAATTCTCCCTAAGCCCTGATAAATACTGGGGTAAAGTGGTGGGGAGTGTGGATGAATCCAACTTATGGAGCTGGGGCGAGGCTCGGCCCTGGGGAGGTAGTGGACAGAGGTGGGAGCCGAGGGGCTCCGATGGGGGGAGTGTGTTACCTGAATGTTGATAGTAAAATAGAGAGAACTATTATTTTGCTTTTGGTAAAGACGAACTTCAGAATATTATATGCAAACTGATTACAAATTATTATGTGATTTATTAAACACTGAAATAGCATAGATTATATGTTGAAATGTGCATATCTTGTTCTTTCTGCTAAAAAGTGCCTTTAAAACATTGTTGCCTTTTAGCAGCTTTGGGAAACGTGATTACTGTGTTAGTTTTGCAAGTATATTTCCTGTAATGTTTCCGAATTTTTGTCTAAATAAAAATTTTTTGAAACAAAAAAAAAAAAAGAAATATAAGAAAGGTGGAAGTTTGTTGGGCTGGGAATAGCTCCTGCGAATACCCAATTGTGTCCTGAGGTAATTAATCGGACTGGTTATCTGGCAGTTGTGTGCGTGGTGTCGCTGCCGGTTGTGTCAGCTTTGTGCCCACTGGCTCCTTGTAACTGGCTGAGGACTCGGACCTCGTGCGTGATGTGCTGGTGCTGCTTAACCCACTGCTGGACGCTTGAGAGGTCATCCAAGTAATTATCTGGTCCTGTTCTTTTGGATTTGTGAGGGTTGTTGTCCTAGACAACATGGGCGGTATTGAGTGGGTTTTCATGGGTGCTCCCCTGTGGCCTGTACGTGAACAGTCAGGGGAAACACCTCTTCCCTTGCCCCTCCCTCTTTCACCGGATTTCTTCCTCATTTCACTTATCCTTAAAGTACACGCTGACTGGCAGCAGTACAGTGGCAGTACAGATATGCTATACAGTGGTGGGTGAGCGGTGTACCACTATTCCCAGCAGCGACACAGAGCACAATGCTATACAGTGGCGGGTGAGCGGTGTACCACTATTCCCAGCAGCGACACAGAGCACAATGCTATACAGTGGCGGGTGAGCGGTGTACTACTATTCCCAGCAGACACAGAGTGGCAGTAAACAGAATGCTATATAGTGTGGCTGAGCGAGGTACACAGAGTGGCAGTAAACAGAATGCTATATAGTGTGGCTGAGCGAGCGGTGTACTACTATTCCCAGCAGACACAGAACAGTAAACAGAATGCTATATAGTGTGGCTGAGCGGTGTACCACTATTCCCAGCAGCGACACAGAGCACAATGCTATACAGTGGCGGGTGAGCGGTGTACCACTATTCCCAGCAGCGACACACAGCACAATGCTATACAGTGGCAGGTGAGCGGTGTACCACTATTCCCAGCAGCGACACAGAGCACAATGCTATACAGTGGCGGGTGAGCGGTGTACCACTATTCCCAGCAGCGACACAGAGCACAATGTTATTCAGTGGAGGGTGAGCGGTGTACCACTATTCCCAGCAGCGACACAGAGCACAATGCTATACAGTGGCGGGTGAGCGGTGTACTACTATTCCCAGCAGACACAGAGTGGCAGTAAACAGAATGCTATATAGTGTGGCTGAGCGAGGTACACAGAGTGGCAGTAAACAGAATGCTATATATTGTGGCTGAGCGAGCGGTGTACTACTATTCCCAGCAGACACAGAACAGTAAACAGAATGCTATATAGTGTGGCTGAGCGAGGTACACAGAGTGGCAGTAAACAGAATGCTATATAGTGTGGCTGAGCGAGCGGTGTACTACTATTCCCAGCAGACACAGAACAGTAAACAGAATGCTATATAGTGTGGCTGAGCGAGGTACACAGAGTGGCAGTAAACAGAATGCTATATAGTGTGGCTGAGCGAGCGGTGTACTACTATTCCCAGCAGACACAGAACAGTAAACAGAATGCTATATAGTGTGGCTGAGCGAGGTACACAGAGTGGCAGTAAACAGAATGCTGAGCGAGCGGTGTACTACTATTCCCAGCAGCGACACAATGACTGGGGGGACCCTGGCTAGCGTGGCTGGAGCGCGAACTACCCTGCCTGCCTACCCAAAGCTAAACCCACAGAAAAATGGCGGAAATATGACGTGGTTCGGGTATTTATTTACCCGAACCACGTGACAGTTCAGCCAATCAGAGCGCGTTCGGGTCCGAACCACGTGACCCGTTCGGCCAATCACAGCGCTAGCCGAACGTTCGGGGAACGTTCGGCCATGCGCTCTTAGTTCGGCCATGCGGCCAAACGGTTTGGCCGAACACCATCAGGTGTTCGGCCGAACTCGAACATCACCCGAGCAGGGTGATGTTCTGCAGAACCCGAACAGTGGCGAACACTGTTCGCCCAACACTAGCCAGAAATAGTCATTGTAGGTTTTAAAATTTGCCTGTCCATTGAAGTCTATGCAATTCGCCAGGTTCGCAACCCAAAATTTGATTTTCGCGACATCTCTAGCTGACCCTTCTGCCCCCGTGGCTGGGTTCAGCCCTGGAATCACGCTGAGACTTGCCTTTCTGCCCTGTGGCCCAGCTCAGGCCTTCCTGCCCCCGTGGATCCCCCGTAGCTCCTCTATACTCCCTTGAAGATATAAAATGAGATGTTGCAGTTATTGTTGGGGAAGGAGGCCGCCCTGAGCACAATATTCCGGCTATTGCCTGTTTATCTAACTTCACCGGCTTTACAGTCCCAGAGAGCCACTCATGACCCATTTCCACATAAAGTGGAGCAGTAACAACTCACAACCGGAGGGTTCACGGAAAGTGCAGATATAGTTATGAAGCGATTAACATGGAAGCCGTCAGAGTGAATAATGGAAATGAGACAATTAGCAGCTTTTATTTCCGATGCTGGTAGAGCGTGGCCACTGTACAGGAGGAATCCTTGCAATCTGCACTTTCCTTATTGCAGACGCCATTAAGTTTACGGCTCCAGCAGCCTCATTACCGCCTCTCCGCACAACTGGGGGGACCTTAAAGGGACTTTTATATCAAAATTAAAAATCAAGCCATAAAGTCAGCTCAGAGAATAAATCCTACGCATCTGATTCACGGGGATTCTGGGAACGTCAAATGCTGAACCATAAGAATACGCAGTCATGTGACCGATCAGGAAATTCAAGACAGATGGGGGGAATAAGGAGGGAGACAGCTGGGGTGGGGAGATAGGGGGGGATACAGCAGAGAGAGGTGGGAGATGAGGGGCAGCATGGAGACGTGGTGGTTAGTGTTTCCCAGCCAGGTCACCATCTGCACAGAGTTTGTATGTTCTCACCATGCCTGTGTGGGTTTCCTCCGGGTAATCTGGTTTCCTCCCACATCCCAAAAACATACAGATAAGTTAATTGGCTTCCCCCTAAAATTGGCCCTAGACTACGATGCAGACACTACACAATGCACACAGGGGTTGGACAAAATAATGGAAACACCTTGAAAATCAACAAAATATATTATAATATGATGTAGGTCCACCTTTTGCGGCAATAACAGCCTCAATTCTCCGAGATATTGATTCATACAAATTGTGAATTGTTTCCAAAGGAAATTTAGCCCATTCTTCAGTTAAAACACCCTCCAGTTCTTTTAGACACGATGGCGGCAGAAATCGTCTTCTTACTTGAATCTCTAATAACGAACATAAATGCTCAATAATGTTGAGGTCTGGGGATTGTGGTGGCCAGATGAGATGCTCGACTTCATTACAATGTTCATCGTTCCATTCTTTAACAATTCCAGCCGTATGGATTGGGGCATTATCTTGAAAGATGGCACTCTCCTCCGGAAACAGTTCTTGAACCATAGGATGAACTTGGTCGCCCAAAATTCCTAAATAGTCTTGGCTGTAATTCTTCCATGAAGGGAAATCATTGGCCCGGCGGATTTCCAAGAAATAGCATCCCAGATCATCACAGAACCCCCGCCATGTTTTACGGTTGGGAGAAGACAATCTGGATGAAATGCTTCTTTCGGCTGTCTCCAAACGTACACTCGGCCGGAGGTTGGAAATAAGGTAAATGATGATTTGTCAGAGAAAATCACATTTTTCCACTGCTCGAGGGACCAATTCTGGTGGTTTCTACACCACTCAAAACGCTTTGAAACATTTGTCTTTGAGAGCAGAGGGTTTCTTATTGCAGTTCTTCCATGGAATCCAGAGTTGTGCAGCTCCCGACGGACAGTTTTTGTGGAAACTGGGTTCAGTAGGTGTTCATTCAGCTCTGCAGTGATTTTAGGAGCCGTGGTCTTGCAAGTTTTTCTAACAATTCGATTTAGAGTCCGACGATCTCTCTCAGACAACTTTGGCTTTCGGCCACAACTGTGCTTTGCTGACAACATTTTTTCCTTCTCTTTCAAAGGCAGTCATTACATTTGAGACAGTACCTCTTGAAATGCCAAGCATTCGGGCAGCTTCTGTTACAGTAGCGCCTGCCATACGGGCACCAACAATTTGGCCTCTTTGAAAGTCTGAGAGATCTGCCATTTTTATAAATTATAACCAACTTTGGTTTAAATATCTGTAAAAAACAATTATTTTAATTAAACATATCAAATAACAAAAATAATAAACAAAAAAAATGTAACATATGTCAAGTTTTTTGATTGCTTAAAACATGTTCAAAGATTATGATGCCAAAATGTTAGGTGTTTCCATTATTTTGTCCAACACCTGTACATAGACATATGACTATAGTAGAGATTAGATTGTGAGCCTCTCTGAGGGACAGTAAGTAACAAGACTCTGTACCCTGTACAGCGTTGCAGAATATGTTGGTGCTATATAAATACATAATTAGAGATGTCGCGAACCTCCGAATTTCGGTTCGCGAACCGGGTTCGCAAACTTCCGCGGAAGGTTCGCGGAAAAGTTCGCAAACCGCAATAGACTTCAATGGGGAGGCGAACTTTGAAAAATAGAAAAAATTATGCTGGCCACAAAAGTGATGGAAAAGATGTTTCAAGGGGTCTAACACCTGGAGGGGGGCATAGCGGAGTGGGATACATGCCCAAAGTCCCGGGGAAAAATCTGGATTTGATGCAAAGCAGTGTTTTAAGGGCAGAAATCACATTGAATGCTAAATTGCAGGCCTAAAGTGCTTTAAAACATCTTGCATGGGTATACATCAATTAGGGAGTGTAATTAGAGTTCTGCTTCACACTGACACACCAAACTCACTGTGTAACGCACCGCAAACAGCTGTTTGCGTAGTGAGGGCCGTGCTGGACTGGTGCGCACCGTGGCCAGAGTGTAGGCCGTGGTGTTTTTCAAGCCCATATGGTCGCCGGGCTGTGGTAGCTCAATGATAGAACAACAGTGACTGTCCAGCTGATCAAATTTGGTCTGACCACAATTAAGCAACGACCTTATTATCTTTTGTGTGCCACCCCCACCCGAGACACTCAAATAGCCGGCGGTCATTGCTTCATTGTGATGCGCAAGCCCCTTCACCGCGGCAAGGTAATGATCACGAAGGGGGATGGGCACATGTACATGCCTTTTGTTTTTTTGTTGCAGCCGCCCGCAGTGCAGCCAGAAAAATTAGGCAGGCATGTACATGCACCAGAAAAACGTGTGTAGCGGCCTCTGCTAGCAGCGGCCTTAAAAATTCAGGAATCCGCCTAGAGTCCTGGACCCTGTTGGTGGTGGCGGAGAAGGCAGTCAAGCGGCCTGCAGGCAGAGATGCTGTGTGTGGGGACTGACTTAGTCTTCAGTCGTGCAGTAGCCCTCCGTGATCCATTCCTCATTCATTTTGATAAAGGTCAGGTACTGAACAATGTCGTGACTTAGGCGACTTCTCTTCTCAGTAACTATGCCTCCAGCTGCACTGAAGGTCCTTTCTGACAGGACGCTTTCGGCAGGGCAAGAGAGAAGTTGTATGGCAAATTGGGACAGCTCTGGCCACAGGTCAAGCCTGTGCAACCAGTAGTCCAAGGGTTCATCGTCGCTTTTCGCAGAGTCTACATCCACACTCAAGGCCAGGTAGTTGGCTACCTGCCGGTCCAGGCGTTGGTGGAGGGTGGATCCGGAAGGGCTATGGCGAGGAGTTGGACTAAAGAACGTCCGCATGTCAGACATCCCCTGAGATCGCTGGAGCGTCCTGTCCTTGCCTGCGTGGATTTGGGAGGAGAAGGGTTACTGCCAGTGGTACCTTGATTGCGTTGTGCAGCCACATCACCCTTAAACGCATTGTAAAGCATCATCAACAGCTTGTTCTGCAAGTGCTGCATCCTTTCTGCCTTGTGTTGAGTTGGTAACAGGTCTACCACTTTGTACCTGTACCGAGGGTCTAGTAGCGTGGCCACCCAGTACAGGTCATTCGTCTTGAGTTTTTTGATACGGGGGTCCCTCAACAGGCTGGACAACATGAAAGAGGACATCTGCCCAAAGCTGGATGCAGACGTACTCTCCATCTCCTCTTGCTCTTCCTCAGTGATGGGATGCAACTCCTCTTCCTCCCCCCAGCCACGAACAATACCACGGGAACGTGGAGCAGCAGAAGCCCCCTGTGACGGCTGCCGCGGTTGTTCTTCTTCCGCCGCCTCTTCCTCCTCCACAGAAACACCTTCCTCATCATCACCATCATCAGAGTCTGACTCCTCTCCTTCCCCACACGACTCCTCTTCTTCCTCCTCCTCCTCCCCCCTCTGTGCTGCCGCAGGTGTTGTGGGAACATCGGGTTCGTGTGTAAATGGCTCCCACGACTCCTGCTGCCGTAACTCTTCTCGTTCACGCTCCTCCACAGCTGTATCCACCATTCTACGCACGGCACGCTCCAAGAAGTAGGCGTAGGGGATCAAGTCGCTGATGGTGCCCTCATCGCGACTCACCAGTTTGGTCACCTCCTCAAAGGGCTCCATGACCCTGCATGCATTTCGCATCAGTGTCCAGTTGTTGGGCCACAACATCCCCATCCTCCCAGATTGTGTCCTTGTACTGTAATGATACAGGTACTTGGTGACGGCTTTCTCCTGGTCTAGCAGGCGAGAGAACATCAGCAGGGTGAAATTCCAGCGAGTCGGGCTATCGCAAATCAGGCGTCTCACTGGCAAGTTGTTTCTACGCTGAATGTCTGCAAAGCGTGCCATGGCCTTGTAAGAGCGCCTGAAATGCCCACACAACTTCCTGGCCTGCTTAAGGACGTCCTCTAAGCCTGGGTACTTGGACACAAATCTTTGCATGACCAGATTCAGCACATGTGCCATGCAGGGTATGTGTGTCAGCTTTCCCAAATTCAACGCAGCAATGAGATTGCTGCCGTTGTCACACACCACGTTGCCGATCTCAAGCTTGTGCGGGGTCAGCCATTGCTCCACCTGTTTGTTAAGAGCAGCCAGGAGAGCTGCTCCAGTGTGACTCTCTGCTTTCAGGCAAGACATGTCTAACACTGCATGACACCGTCGTACCTGGCATGCAGCATAGGCCCTGGGGTGCTGGGGCTGTGTAGCTGGAGAGGAGATCGCGGCACCAGCCAAGGAGGAGGAGGAGGATGACGACAGCCAAGCGGTGGTAGCAGGTGGAGAGGAGGTGGCTGGAGGCCTGCCTGCAAGCCGTGGAGGTGTGACAAGTCGGTCCGCTGCGCAGCCACGTACTCCCTGCTTGCTGCCATCGGTCACCAGGTTGACCCAATGGGCTGTGTATGTAATGTAGTGGCCCTGCCCGTGCTTGGCAGACCAGGCATCTGTGGTCAGGTGGACCCTTGCCTTGACCCAACGCTGTGTGCCAGAGATGACACCACTTGCCTCTCAACTGCACGGTACAGTTTGGGTATGGCCTTATGTGAAAAATAATTGCGCCTGGTATCTTCCACTGCGGTGTACCAATGGCCACAAACTTACGGAAAGCCTCTGACTCCACCAGCTTGTATGGTAATAGCTGGCGAGCTAATAGTTCCGCCACGCCAGCTGTCAGACGCCGGGCAAGAGGGTGACTGGCAGACATTTGCTTCTTACGCTCAAATACTTCCTTCACGGACAGCTGGGTACTGCTGTGGGCAGAGGAGAAGGAATCGCTGAAGGGAAGAGGCAGTGTGGAGGAGGGTGGCTGTGAAGGTGCAAGGGAGAAAGTGGATGAAGACGATGCACCTGAAGGAGGAAGAGGAGAAGGAGGGTGGCTTGTCTTTTGAGGGGTGCTGCTTTTCCTCAGGTGTTCTTGCCATAGCTGTTTGTGCCTTCTCTCCAGGTGCCTTCGTAAGGCACTTGTCCCTACGTGAGAGTTGGCCTTTCCACGGCTCAATTTTTGCTGGCAGAGACAACAGATGGCTTTGCTCCGATCTGAGACACACACGTGAAAGAATTTCCAAACCGCTGAGCCCCCCTGGGGTGATGGCGCTACGGTGGCATCAGCAGCTGACGTTGAAGGACATGTGTGCGCTGGCTGGCCATAGCTGGCGATACATGGCGCCGGACACTGCCCCCAGCTGTTTCTGAGGACGAGCTCCCTCTGCTTCTATCATGGAGTCGTCTCCTCCTACTCCTCTCTGACTCCTCCTCTGAACTGTCCCCCTGGTCATCTCCTCTACCGGGAACATATGTGGTATCCGTATAATCGTCATCATAATCCTCCTGGCCAGCTGTGCTTTCCTCAGACACCTCCTCAAGTGCACCAACTTCAGGTGGTCCACCATCATCCCCATCCACAAACGTTACGTCCATACTATCGCCACCTAACTCAGACGTATGAGGTGGTGTACCTGCGCCTTCTTGTTGTTGTGACAGTAGTGGCTGGGAATCAGTGATTTCACCACCACCACCAGATAACTCCTGCGAAGTGTCAAATGCAGCGGATGTGGTGCTTGTTGTAGCGCTGGTGGCTGCGGGAGATGAGGTGTTCTGTGTTAAATACTCAAGCACCTCCTCACGATTTTGGGAAGTGATGGCACGTGCCTTCTTCTGAGCACTGTATTTTGGGGCAGGTCCGCACGAAATCACAGCAACACCACCTCGCACAGACCTGCCGGTGCCTGGTGGCCTTCCTCTGGGTCTGCCTCTACCTCTTCCTCTACCTGGTTTGTCCATTTTGTCCATCTCGGGGGATGCTAGGTATATGCAGTGAGGTGGGTTCTTACTCAACACAACAGGTAGTTAGATGCAGTGAGGTGGCCAGGTGGGTTCTCACTCAACACAACAGTTAGTTAGATGCAGTGAGCTGGGTTCACTCAACACAACGCTAGGTATATGCATTGATGAGGTGGGTTAAGTAAACACAACAGGTACTGGGGTATATGCAGTACTGGGTAGTACAATGTGCAGCTCCCTGTCACACACACAGGTAGTCACTGAATGTGCTGGGCTGCTGGCAGTGGCACACACACTATCAATTAGCAATGCTGTGCATGCAACAAAAGTGTCAGTTTGACACACAGAAAAAAAAAAAAAGTACAGGATGAGCTCTGACAAGAGCTATTGAGGGGTGCTATAAAAGCAATAACAATCAGCCAGGAGCAAGCTAAGCAGCCAAGAACCTAACTAATCTGTCCCTAGAAGAACAAGTCTGCAGCAGCTCTCCCTAGTCTGTCTAATAGCAGGCAGACGAGTGACTGTAATGGCCGCCGGACCCTGCCTTATATAAGGGGGGGTGGGGCTTCAGGGCTTAGTGTAGCCTGAATGGCTACAATGTGCCTGCTGACTGTGATGCAGAGGGTCAAAGTTGACCCTCATAGTGCATTATGGGGCGAATCGAACTTCCGCAAAAGTTGCAAAAGTTGGTGCAGGCGAACGCGAACCCCCAATGTTCGCCTGGAACCGTTCGCCGGCGAACCGTTCGCTACACCTCTGTACATAATAATAATAATAAGGAGGGATACAGCTAAGAGAGGGGGGGACATAGCAAGGGAGACAGCAGGGGTAGGGGGCGGGGATAGGGAAGGAGGCAGCAGCGGGGCGAGATAGGGAGGCAGAAAGCAGAGGGGGGAGGGGGAGATAGGGAGGAGACAGCCGAGGGGGGAGGGGGAACGGAGGGAGACAGGCAGTGGCATAGCAATAGGGGTTGCAGAGGTTGCGGCCGCCCCGAGGCCCTTGGGCCAAAGGGGCCCTCCCTCAGCCGCAGTAATAATTCATTATTGGCCCTGTGTTGCTAATAATCTCTTCAATAGATGCTTTGAATAGTAGTGATAATTAACCAGCTGTTCCTCATCCCCATCGTGCACCTCTGACACTGCGTTGTCCTTGGCAGGTTTTGGTGCACCGTATCAATTGTTATATATAGAGTGCTTGGGGGGCCCCATGTAAGACTTGCATCGGGGCCCACAGCTCCTTAGCTACGCCACTGGAGACAGGAGATAGGGAATAAGGAAGGAAGAAGACAGAGATGTGGAAATAGAGGGAACATAAGGAAAAGGTACTACACATTCCAAATAACCAACCAGATTTATGGATGAAGTGTTCCTGTGTACCATTTCACAATGCTGGTTATGATGGGAGCAGTGATGGAGAGACACTGGAGGACATACAGATGTGGTGGTAGACAGAGATGATATATGAGTACAGAGCAGAGTGTGTGTAGGGTTACTGTGTACCATTTCACAATGCTGAGTATGATGGGAGCAGTGATGGAGAGACACTGGAGGATACAGATGTGGTGGTAGACAGAGATGATATATGAGTACAGAGCAGAGTGTGTGATGGGTTACTATGTACCATTTCACAATGCTGGGTATGATGGGAGCAGTGATGGAGAGACACTGGAGGACATACAGATGTGGTGGTAGACAGAGATGATATATGAGTACAGAGCAGAGTGTGTGTAGGGTTACTGTGTACCATTTCACAATGCTGAGTATGATGGGAGCAGTGATGGAGAGACACTGGAGGACATACAGATGTGGTGGTAGACAGAGCCGATATATGAGTACAGAGCAGAGTGTGTGATGGGTTACTATGTACCATTTCACAATGCTGGGTATGATGGGAGCAGTGATGGAGAGGCACTGGAGGACATACAGATGCGGTGGTAGACAGAGATGATATATGAGTACAGAGCAGAGTGTGTGATGGGTTACTGTGTACCATTTCACAATGCTGGGTATGATGGGAGCAGTGATGGAGAGATACTGGAGGATACAGATGTGGTGGTAGACAGAGATGATATATGAGTACAGAGCAGAGTGTGTGTAGGGTTACTGTGTACCATTTCACAATGCTGGGTATGATGGGAGCAGTGATGGAGAGACACTGGAGGATACAGATGTGGTGGTAGACAGAGATGATATATGAGGTCAGAGCAGAGTGTGTGTAGGGTTACTGTGTACCATTTCACAATGCTGAGTATGATGAGAGCAGTGATGGAGAGACATTGGAGGATACAGATGTGGTGGTAGACAGAGATGATATATGAGGTCAGAGCAGAGAGTGTGAAGGGTTACTGTGTACCATTTCACAATGCTGGGTATGATGGGAGCAGTGATGGAGAGACACTGGAGGACATACAGATGTGGTGGTAGACAGAGCCGATATATGAGGTCAGAGCAGAGGGTGTGTAGGGTTACTGTGTACCATTTCACAATGCTGGGTATGATGGGAGCAGTGATGGAGAGACACTGGAAGACATACAGATGTGGTGGTAGACAGAGATGATATATGAGTTCTGAGCAGAGGGTGTGAAGGGTTACTGTGTACCATTTCACAATGCTGGGTATGATGGGAGCAGTGATGGAGAGACACTGGAGGACATACAGATGTGGTGGTAGACAGAGATGATATATGAGTTCTGAGCAGAGGGTGTGAAGGGTTACTGTGTACCATTTCACAATGCTGGGTATGATGGGAGCAGTGATGGAGAGACACTGGAGGATACAGATGTGGTGGTGGACAGAGCCGATATATGAGTACAGAGCAGAGTGTGTGTAGGGTTACTGTGTACCATTTCACAATGCTGGGTATGATGGGAGCAGTGATGGAGAGGCACTGGAAGACATACAGATGTGGTGGTGGACAGAGCCGATATATGAGGTCAGAGCAGAGGGTGTGTAGGGTTACTGTGTACCATTTCACAATGCTGGGTATGATGGGAACAGTGATGGAGAGACACTGGAAGACATACAGATGTGGTGGTGGACAGAGCCGATATATGAGTACAGAGCAGAGTGTGTGTAGGGTTACTGTGTACCATTTCACAATGCTGGGTATGATGGGAGCAGTGATGGAGAGACACTGGAGGATACAGATGTGGTGGTAGACAGAGATGATATATGAGTACAGAGCAGAGTGTGTGTAGGGTTACTGTGTACCATTTCACAATGCTGGGTATGATGGGAGCAGTGATGGAGAGACACTGGAGGACATACAGATGTGGTGGTAGACAGATGATAAATGAGCACAGAGCAGAGTGTGTGTAGGGTTACTGTGTACCATTTCACAATGCTGAGTATGATGGGAGCAGTGATGGAGAGACACTGGAGGACATACAGATGTGGTGGTAGACAGAGCCGATATATGAGGTCAGAGCAGAGTGTGTGATGGGTTACTGTGCACCATTTCACAATGCTGGGTATGATGGGAGCAGTGATGGAGAGGCACTGGAGGACATACAGATGTGGTGGTAGACAGAGATGATATATGAGTTCTGAGCAGAGGGTGTGAAGGGTTACTGTGTACCATTTCACAATGCTGGGTATGATGGGAACAGTGATGGAGAGACACTGGAGGACATACAGATGTGGTGGTAGACAGAGATGATATATGAGTACAGAGCAGAGTGTGTGTAGGGTTACTGTGTACCATTTCACAATGCTGGGTATGATGGGAGCAGTGATGGAGAGGCACTGGAGGATACAGATGTGGTGGTAGACAGAGATGATATATGAGTACAGAGCAGAGTGTGTGTAGGGTTACTGTGTACCATTTCACAATGCTGGGTATGATGGGAGCAGTGATGGAGAGGCACTGGAGGATACAGATGTGGTAGTGGACAGAGATGATATATGAGTACAGAGCAGAGGGTGTGTAGGGTTACTGTGTACCATTTCACAATGCTGGGTATGATGGGAGCAGTGATGGAGAGACACTGGAGGATACAGATGTGGTGGTAGACAGATGATATATGAGGTCAGAGCAGAGGGTGTGTAGGGTTACTGTGCACCATTTCACAATGCTGGGTATGATGGGAGCAGTGATGGAGAGACACTGGAGGATACAGATGTGGTGGTAGACAGAGATGATATATGAGTACAGAGCAGAGTGTGTGTAGGGTTACTGTGTACCATTTCACAATGCTGGGTATGATGGGAGCAGTGATGGAGAGACACTGGAGGATACAGATGTGGTGGTAAACAGATGATATATGAGGTCAGAGCAGAGAGTGTGAAGGGTTACTGTGTACCATTTCACAATGCTGAGTATGATGGGAGCAGTGATGGAGAGACACTGGAGGACATACAGATGTGGTGGTAGACAGAGATGATATATGAGTACAGAGCAGAGGGTGTGTAGGGTTACTGTGTACCATTTCACAATGCTGGGTATGATGGGAGCAGTGATGGAGAGACACTGGAGGACATACAGATGTGGTAGTGGACAGAGATGATATATGAGTACAGAGCAGAGGGTGTGTAGGGTTACTGTGTACCATTTCACAATGCTGGGTATGATGGGAGCAGTGATGGAGAGACACTGGAGGATACAGATGTGGTGGTAGACAGATGATATATGAGTACAGAGCAGAGGGTGTGTAGGGTTACTGTGTACCATTTCACAATGCTGAGTATGATGGGAGCAGTGATGGAGAGGCACTGGAGGATACAGATGTGGTGGTAGACAGATGATATATGAGCACAGAGCAGAGTGTGTGTAGGGTTACTGTGTACCATTTCACAATGCTGAGTATGATGAGAGCAGTGATGGAGAGACACTGGAGGATACAGATGTGGTGGTAGACAGAGCCGATATATGAGGTCAGAGCAGAGAGTGTGAAGGGTTACTGTGTACCATTTCACAATGCTGGGTATGATGGGAGCAGTGATGGAGAGACACTGGAGGACATACAGATGTGGTGGTAGACAGAGATGATATATGAGTACAGAGCAGAGTGTGTGTAGGGTTACTGTGTACCATTTCACAATGCTGGGTATGATGGGAGCAGTGATGGAGAGGCACTGGAGGATACAGATGTGGTGGTGGACAGAGATGATATATGAGTACAGAGCAGAGTGTGTGAAGGGTTACTGTGTACCATTTCACAATGCTGGTTATGATGGGAGCAGTGATGGAGAGACACTGGAGGACATACAGATGTGGTGGTAGACAGAGATGATATATGAGTACAGAGCAGAGTGTGTGAGGGGTTACTGTGTACCATTTCACAATGCTGGGTATGATGGGAGCAGTGATGGAGAGGCACTGGAGGATACAGATGTGGTAGTGGACAGAGATGATATATGAGTACAGAGCAGAGGGTGTGTAGGGTTACTGTGTACCATTTCACAATGCTGGGTATGATGGGAGCAGTGATGGAGAGACACTGGAGGATACAGATGTGGTGGTAGACAGAGATGATATATGAGTACAGAGCAGAGTGTGTGTAGGGTTACTGTGTACCATTTCACAATGCTGGGTATGATGGGAGCAGTGATGGAGAGGCACTGGAGGATACAGATGTGGTGGTAGACAAAGATGATATATGAGTACAGAGCAGAGTGTGTGTAGGGTTACTATGTACCATTTCACAATGCTGAGTATGATGGGAGCAGTGATGGAGAGACACTGGAGGATACAGATGTGGTGGTGGACAGAGCCGATATATGAGTACAGAGCAGAGTGTGTGTAGGGTTACTGTGTACCATTTCACAATGCTGAGTATGATGGGAGCAGTGATGGAGAGACACTGGAGGATACAGATGTGGTGGTGGACAGAGCCGATATATGAGTACAGAGCAGAGTGTGTGTAGGGTTACTGTGTACCATTTCACAATGCTGAGTATGATGAGAGCAGTGATGGAGAGACACTGGAGGATACAGATGTGGTGGTGGACAGAGATGATATATGAGGTCAGAGCAGAGGGTGTGTAGGGTTACTGTGTACCATTTCACAATGCTGAGTATGATGGGAGCAGTGATGGAGAGACACTGGAGGATACAGATGTGGTGGTGGACAGAGCCGATATATGAGTACAGAGCAGAGTGTGTGTAGGGTTACTGTGTACCATTTCACAATGCTGAGTATGATGGGAGCAGTGATGGAGAGACACTGGAGGATACAGATGTGGTGGTGGACAGAGCCGATATATGAGTACAGAGCAGAGGGTGTGTAGGGTTACTATGTACCATTTCACAATGCTGAGTATGATGGGAGCAGTGATGGAGAGACACTGGAGGATACAGATGTGGTGGTGGACAGAGCCGATATATGAGTACAGAGCAGAGTGTGTGTAGGGTTACTGTGTACCATTTCACAATGCTGAGTATGATGAGAGCAGTGATGGAGAGACACTGGAGGATACAGATGTGGTGGTGGACAGAGATGATATATGAGGTCAGAGCAGAGTGTGTGTAGGGTTACTGTGTACCATTTCACAATGCTGGGTATGATGGGAGCAGTGATGGAGAGACACTGAAGGACATACAGATGTGGTGGTGGACAGAGATGATATATGAGTACAGAGCACAGGGTGTGTAGGGTTACTGTGCACCATTTCACAATGCTGAGTATGATGGGAGCAGTGATGGAGAGGCACTGGAGGATACAGATGTGGTGGTAGACAAAGATGATATATGAGTACAGAGCAGAGTGTGTGTAGGGTTACTATGTACCATTTCACAATGCTGAGTATGATGGGAGCAGTGATGGAGAGACACTGGAGGATACAGATGTGGTGGTGGACAGAGCCGATATATGAGTACAGAGCAGAGTGTGTGTAGGGTTACTGTGTACCATTTCACAATGCTGAGTATGATGGGAGCAGTGATGGAGAGACACTGGAGGATACAGATGTGGTGGTGGACAGAGCCGATATATGAGTACAGAGCAGAGTGTGTGTAGGGTTACTGTGTACCATTTCACAATGCTGAGTATGATGAGAGCAGTGATGGAGAGGCACTGGAGGATACAGATGTGGTGGTAGACAGATGATATATGAGGTCAGAGCAGAGGGTGTGTAGGGTTACTGTGTACCATTTCACAATGCTGAGTATGATGGGAGCAGTGATGGAGAGACACTGGAGGATACAGATGTGGTGGTGGACAGAGCCGATATATGAGTACAGAGCAGAGTGTGTGTAGGGTTACTGTGTACCATTTCACAATGCTGAGTATGATGGGAGCAGTGATGGAGAGACACTGGAGGATACAGATGTGGTGGTGGACAGAGCCGATATATGAGTACAGAGCAGAGGGTGTGTAGGGTTACTATGTACCATTTCACAATGCTGAGTATGATGGGAGCAGTGATGGAGAGACACTGGAGGATACAGATGTGGTGGTGGACAGAGCCGATATATGAGTACAGAGCAGAGTGTGTGTAGGGTTACTGTGTACCATTTCACAATGCTGAGTATGATGAGAGCAGTGATGGAGAGACACTGGAGGATACAGATGTGGTGGTGGACAGAGATGATATATGAGGTCAGAGCAGAGGGTGTGTAGGGTTACTGTGTACCATTTCACAATGCTGGGTATGATGGGAGCAGTGATGGAGAGACACTGAAGGACATACAGATGTGGTGGTGGACAGAGCCGATATATGAGTACAGAGCAGAGTGTGTGTAGGGTTACTGTGTACCATTTCACAATGCTGGGTATGATGGGAGCAGTGATGGAGAGACACTGAAGGACATACAGATGTGGTGGTGGACAGAGCCGATATATGAGTACAGAGCAGAGTGTGTGTAGGGTTACTGTGTACCATTTCACAATGCTGAGTATGATGGGAGCAGTGATGGAGAGACACTGGAGGATACAGATGTGGTGGTAGACAGAGATGATATATGAGTACAGAGCAGAGTGTGTGTAGGGTTACTGTGTACCATTTCACAATGCTGGGTATGATGGGAGCAGTGATGGAGAGGCACTGGAGGATACAGATGTGGTGGTAGACAAAGATGATATATGAGTACAGAGCAGAGTGTGTGAAGGGTTACTGTGTACCATTTCACAATGCTGGGTATGATGGGAGCAGTGATGGAGAGACACTGGAGGACATACAGATGTGGTGGTGGACAGAGATGATATATGAGTACAGAGCAGAGTGTGTGAAGGGTTACTGTGTACCATTTCACAATGCTGGGTATGATGGGAGCAGTGATGGAGAGACACTGGAGGACATACAGATGTGGTGGTAGACAGATGATATATGAGTACAGAGCAGAGGGTGTGAAGGGTTACTGTGTACCATTTCACAATGCTGAGTATGATGGGAGCAGTGATGGAGAGACACTGGAGGATACAGATGCGGTGGTAGACAAAGATGATATATGAGTACAGAGCAGAGGGTGTGTAGGGTTACTGTGTACCATTTCACAATGCTGAGTATGATGGGAGCAGTGATGGAGAGACACTGGAGGACATACAGATGTGGTGGTAGACAGAGATGATATATGAGTACAGAGCAGAGTGTGTGTAGGGTTACTGTGTACCATTTCACAATGCTGGGTATGATGGGAGCAGTGATGGAGAGACACTGGAGGATACAGATGTGGTGGTAGACAGAGATGATATATGAGTACAGAGCAGAGTGTGTGTAGGGTTACTGTGTACCATTTCACAATGCTGGGTATGATGGGAGCAGTGATGGAGAGACACTGGAGGATACAGATGTGGTGGTAGACAGAGATGATATATGAGTACAGAGCAGAGTGTGTGTAGGGTTACTGTGTACCATTTCACAATGCTGGGTATGATGGGAGCAGTGATGGAGAGACACTGGAGGATACAGATGTGGTGGTAGACAGAGATGATATATGAGTACAGAGCAGAGTGTGTGAGGGGTTACTATGTACCATTTCACAATGCTGGGTATGATGGGAGCAGTGATGGAGAGACACTGGAGGATACAGATGTGGTGGTAGACAGAGATGATATATGAGTACAGAGCAGAGTGTGTGTAGGGTTACTGTGTACCATTTCACAATGCTGGGTATGATGGGAGCAGTGATGGAGAGACACTGGAGGATACAGATGTGGTGGTAGACAGAGATGATATATGAGGTCAGAGCAGAGTGTGTGAAGGGTTACTGTGCACCATTTCACAATGCTGGGTATGATGGGAGCAGTGATGGAGAGGCACTGGAGGATACAGATGTGGTGGTAAACAGATGATATATGAGGTCAGAGCAGAGAGTGTGAAGGGTTACTGTGCACCATTTCACAATGCTGGGTATGATGGGAGCAGTGATGGAGAGACACTGGAGGATACAGATGTGGTGGTGGACAGAGATGATATATGAGTACAGAGCAGAGGGTGTGTAGGGTTACTGTGTACCATTTCACAATGCTGGGTATGATGGGAGCAGTGATGGAGAGACACTGGAGGACATACAGATGCGGTGGTAGACAGAGCCGATATATGAGGTCAGAACACAGGGTGTGTAGGGTTACTGTGTACCATTTCACAATGCTGGGTATGATGGGAGCAGTGATGGAGAGGCACTGGAGGATACAGATGTGGTGGTAAACAGATGATATATGAGGTCAGAGCAGAGAGTGTGAAGGGTTACTGTGCACCATTTCACAATGCTGAGTATGATGGGAGCAGTGATGGAGAGACACTGGAGGATACAGATGTGGTGGTAGACAGAGCCGATATATGAGGTCAGAGCAGAGGGTGTGTAGGGTTACTGTGTACCATTTCACAATGCTGGGTATGATGGGAGCAGTGATGGAGAGACACTGAAGGACATACAGATGTGGTGGTAGACAGAGATGATATATGAGGTCAGAGCACAGGGTGTGTAGGGTTACTGTGTACCATTTCACAATGCTGAGTATGATGGGAGCAGTGATGGAGAGGCACTGGAGGATACAGATGTGGTGGTAAACAGATGATATATGAGGTCAGAGCAGAGAGTGTGAAGGGTTACTGTGCACCATTTCACAATGCTGAGTATGATGGGAGCAGTGATGGAGAGGCACTGGAGGATACAGATGTGGTGGTAAACAGATGATATATGAGGTCAGAGCAGAGAGTGTGAAGGGTTACTGTGCACCATTTCACAATGCTGAGTATGATGGGAGCAGTGATGGAGAGGCACTGGAGGATACAGATGTGGTGGTAGACAGAGCCGATATATGAGGTCAGAGCAGAGGGTGTGTAGGGTTACTGTGTACCATTTCACAATGCTGGGTATGATGGGAGCAGTGATGGAGAGACACTGAAGGACATACAGATGTGGTGGTAGACAGAGATGATATATGAGGTCAGAGCACAGGGTGTGTAGGGTTACTGTGTACCATTTCACAATGCTGAGTATGATGGGAGCAGTGATGGAGAGGCACTGGAGGATACAGATGTGGTGGTAGACAGAGATGATATATGAGGTCAGAGCACAGGGTGTGTAGGGTTACTGTGCACCATTTCACAATGCTGAGTATGATGAGAGCAGTGATGGAGAGACACTGGAGGATACAGATGTGGTGGTGGACAGAGATGATATATGAGTACAGAGCAGAGTGTGTGTAGGGTTACTGTGTACCATTTCACAATGCTGAGTATGATGGGAGCAGTGATGGAGAGATACTGGAGGATACAGATGTGGTGGTAGACAGAGATGATATATGAGTACAGAGCAGAGTGTGTGAAGGGTTACTGTGTACCATTTCACAATGCTGAGTATGATGGGAGCAGTGATGGAGAGATACTGGAGGATACAGATGTGGTGGTAGACAGAGATGATATATGAGTACAGAGCAGAGTGTGTGAAGGGTTACTGTGTACCATTTCACAATGCTGAGTATGATGGGAGCAGTGATGGAGAGGCACTGGAGGATACAGATGTGGTGGTGGACAGAGATGATATATGAGGTCAGAGCAGAGGGTGTGTAGGGTTACTGTGTACCATTTCACAATGCTGAGTATGATGGGAGCAGTGATGGAGAGGCACTGGAGGATACAGATGTGGTGGTAGACAGAGCCGATATATGAGGTCAGAGCAGAGGGTGTGTAGGGTTACTGTGTACCATTTCACAATGCTGGGTATGATGGGAGCAGTGATGGAGAGACACTGAAGGACATACAGATGTGGTGGTAGACAGAGATGATATATGAGGTCAGAGCACAGGGTGTGTAGGGTTACTGTGTACCATTTCACAATGCTGAGTATGATGGGAGCAGTGATGGAGAGGCACTGGAGGATACAGATGTGGTGGTAAACAGATGATATATGAGGTCAGAGCAGAGAGTGTGAAGGGTTACTGTGTACCATTTCACAATGCTGAGTATGATGGGAGCAGTGATGGAGAGGCACTGGAGGACATACAGATGTGGTGGTAGACAGATGATAAATGAGCACAGAGCAGAGTGTGTGTAGGGTTACTGTGTACCATTTCACAATGCTGAGTATGATGGGAGCAGTGATGGAGAGGCACTGGAGGATACAGATGTGGTGGTAGACAGAGATGATATATGAGTACAGAGCAGAGTGTGTGTAGGGTTACTGTGTACCATTTCACAATGCTGGGTATGATGGGAGCAGTGATGGAGAGGCACTGGAGGATACAGATGTGGTGGTGGACAGAGATGATATATGAGTACAGAGCAGAGTGTGTGTAGGGTTACTGTGTACCATTTCACAATGCTGGGTATGATGGGAGCAGTGATGGAGAGGCACTGGAGGATACAGATGTGGTGGTAGACAGAGATGATATATGAGTACAGAGCAGAGTGTGTGTAGGGTTACTGTGTACCATTTCACAATGCTGGGTATGATGGGAGCAGTGATGGAGAGGCACTGGAAGACATACAGATGTGGTGGTGGACAGAGCCGATATATGAGGTCAGAGCAGAGGGTGTGTAGGGTTACTGTGTACCATTTCACAATGCTGGGTATGATGGGAACAGTGATGGAGAGACACTGGAAGACATACAGATGTGGTGGTGGACAGAGCCGATATATGAGTACAGAGCAGAGGGTGTGAAGGGTTACTGTGTACCATTTCACAATGCTGGGTATGATGGGAGCAGTGATGGAGAGACACTGGAGGATACAGATGTGGTGGTAGACAGAGATGATATATGAGTACAGAGCAGAGTGTGTGTAGGGTTACTGTGTACCATTTCACAATGCTGGGTATGATGGGAGCAGTGATGGAGAGGCACTGGAGGATACAGATGTGGTGGTGGACAGAGATGATATATGAGTACAGAGCAGAGTGTGTGTAGGGTTACTGTGTACCATTTCACAATGCTGGGTATGATGGGAGCAGTGATGGAGAGGCACTGGAGGATACAGATGTGGTGGTAGACAGAGATGATATATGAGTACAGAGCAGAGTGTGTGAAGGGTTACTGTGTACCATTTCACAATGCTGGGTATGATGGGAGCAGTGATGGAGAGACACTGGAGGATACAGATGTGGTGGTGGACAGAGCCGATATATGAGTACAGAGCAGAGTGTGTGTAGGGTTACTGTGTACCATTTCACAATGCTGGGTATGATGGGAGCAGTGATGGAGAGGCACTGGAAGACATACAGATGTGGTGGTGGACAGAGCCGATATATGAGGTCAGAGCAGAGGGTGTGTAGGGTTACTGTGTACCATTTCACAATGCTGGGTATGATGGGAACAGTGATGGAGAGACACTGGAAGACATACAGATGTGGTGGTGGACAGAGCAGATATATGAGTACAGAGCAGAGGGTGTGAAGGGTTACTGTGTACCATTTCACAATGCTGGGTATGATGGGAGCAGTGATGGAGAGACACTGGAGGATACAGATGTGGTGGTAGACAGAGATGATATATGAGTACAGAGCAGAGTGTGTGTAGGGTTACTGTGTACCATTTCACAATGCTGGGTATGATGGGAGCAGTGATGGAGAGGCACTGGAGGATACAGATGTGGTGGTAAACAGATGATATATGAGGTCAGAGCAGAGAGTGTGAAGGGTTACTGTGTACCATTTCACAATGCTGAGTATGATGGGAGCAGTGATGGAGAGGCACTGGAGGATACAGATGTGGTGGTAGACAGAGCCGATATATGAGGTCAGAGCAGAGGGTGTGTAGGGTTACTGTGTACCATTTCACAATGCTGGGTATGATGGGAGCAGTGATGGAGAGGCACTGGAGGATACAGATGTGGTGGTAAACAGATGATATATGAGGTCAGAGCAGAGAGTGTGAAGGGTTACTGTGTACCATTTCACAATGCTGAGTATGATGGGAGCAGTGATGGAGAGGCACTGGAGGATACAGATGTGGTGGTAGACAGAGCCGATATATGAGGTCAGAGCAGAGGGTGTGTAGGGTTACTGTGTACCATTTCACAATGCTGAGTATGATGGGAGCAGTGATGGAGAGGCACTGGAGGATACAGATGTGGTGGTAAACAGATGATATATGAGGTCAGAGCAGAGAGTGTGAAGGGTTACTGTGTACCATTTCACAATGCTGAGTATGATGGGAGCAGTGATGGAGAGGCACTGGAGGATACAGATGTGGTGGTAGACAGAGATGATATATGAGTACAGAGCAGAGTGTGTGTAGGGTTACTGTGTACCATTTCACAATGCTGGGTATGATGGGAGCAGTGATGGAGAGGCACTGGAGGATACAGATGTGGTGGTAGACAGAGATGATATATGAGTACAGAGCAGAGTGTGTGAGGGGTTACTATGTACCATTTCACAATGCTGGGTATGATGGGAGCAGTGATGGAGAGACACTGGAGGATACAGATGTGGTGGTAGACAGAGATGATATATGAGTACAGAGCAGAGTGTGTGAAGGGTTACTGTGTACCATTTCACAATGCTGGGTATGATGGGAGCAGTGATGGAGAGACACTGGAGGATACAGATGTGGTGGTGGACAGAGATGATATATGAGTACAGAGCAGAGGGTGTGTAGGGTTACTGTGTACCATTTCACAATGCTGGGTATGATGGGAGCAGTGATGGAGAGACACTGGAGGACATACAGATGCGGTGGTAGACAGAGCCGATATATGAGGTCAGAACACAGGGTGTGTAGGGTTACTGTGTACCATTTCACAATGCTGGGTATGATGGGAGCAGTGATGGAGAGGCACTGGAGGATACAGATGTGGTGGTAAACAGATGATATATGAGGTCAGAGCAGAGAGTGTGAAGGGTTACTGTGCACCATTTCACAATGCTGAGTATGATGGGAGCAGTGATGGAGAGGCACTGGAGGATACAGATGTGGTGGTAGACAGAGCCGATATATGAGGTCAGAGCAGAGGGTGTGTAGGGTTACTGTGTACCATTTCACAATGCTGGGTATGATGGGAGCAGTGATGGAGAGACACTGAAGGACATACAGATGTGGTGGTAGACAGAGATGATATATGAGGTCAGAGCACAGGGTGTGTAGGGTTACTGTGTACCATTTCACAATGCTGAGTATGATGGGAGCAGTGATGGAGAGGCACTGGAGGATACAGATGTGGTGGTAAACAGATGATATATGAGGTCAGAGCAGAGAGTGTGAAGGGTTACTGTGCACCATTTCACAATGCTGAGTATGATGGGAGCAGTGATGGAGAGGCACTGGAGGATACAGATGTGGTGGTAGACAGAGCCGATATATGAGGTCAGAGCAGAGGGTGTGTAGGGTTACTGTGTACCATTTCACAATGCTGGGTATGATGGGAGCAGTGATGGAGAGACACTGAAGGACATACAGATGTGGTGGTAGACAGAGATGATATATGAGGTCAGAGCACAGGGTGTGTAGGGTTACTGTGTACCATTTCACAATGCTGAGTATGATGGGAGCAGTGATGGAGAGGCACTGGAGGATACAGATGTGGTGGTAGACAGAGATGATATATGAGGTCAGAGCACAGGGTGTGTAGGGTTACTGTGCACCATTTCACAATGCTGAGTATGATGAGAGCAGTGATGGACAGACACTGGAGGATACAGATGTGGTGGTGGACAGAGATGATATATGAGTACAGAGCAGAGTGTGTGTAGGGTTACTGTGTACCATTTCACAATGCTGAGTATGATGGGAGCAGTGATGGAGAGATACTGGAGGATACAGATGTGGTGGTAGACAGAGATGATATATGAGTACAGAGCAGAGTGTGTGAAGGGTTACTGTGTACCATTTCACAATGCTGAGTATGATGGGAGCAGTGATGGAGAGATACTGGAGGATACAGATGTGGTGGTAGACAGAGATGATATATGAGTACAGAGCAGAGTGTGTGAAGGGTTACTGTGTACCATTTCACAATGCTGAGTATGATGGGAGCAGTGATGGAGAGGCACTGGAGGATACAGATGTGGTGGTGGACAGAGATGATATATGAGGTCAGAGCAGAGGGTGTGTAGGGTTACTGTGTACCATTTCACAATGCTGAGTATGATGGGAGCAGTGATGGAGAGGCACTGGAGGATACAGATGTGGTGGTAGACAGAGCCGATATATGAGGTCAGAGCAGAGGGTGTGTAGGGTTACTGTGTACCATTTCACAATGCTGGGTATGATGGGAGCAGTGATGGAGAGACACTGAAGGACATACAGATGTGGTGGTAGACAGAGATGATATATGAGGTCAGAGCACAGGGTGTGTAGGGTTACTGTGTACCATTTCACAATGCTGAGTATGATGGGAGCAGTGATGGAGAGGCACTGGAGGATACAGATGTGGTGGTAAACAGATGATATATGAGGTCAGAGCAGAGAGTGTGAAGGGTTACTGTGTACCATTTCACAATGCTGAGTATGATGGGAGCAGTGATGGAGAGACACTGGAGGACATACAGATGTGGTGGTAGACAGATGATAAATGAGCACAGAGCAGAGTGTGTGTAGGGTTACTGTGTACCATTTCACAATGCTGAGTATGATGGGAGCAGTGATGGAGAGGCACTGGAGGATACAGATGTGGTGGTAGACAGAGATGATATATGAGTACAGAGCAGAGTGTGTGTAGGGTTACTGTGTACCATTTCACAATGCTGGGTATGATGGGAGCAGTGATGGAGAGGCACTGGAGGATACAGATGTGGTGGTGGACAGAGATGATATATGAGTACAGAGCAGAGTGTGTGAAGGGTTACTGTGTACCATTTCACAATGCTGGGTATGATGGGAGCAGTGATGGAGAGACACTGGAGGATACAGATGTGGTGGTGGACAGAGATGATATATGAGTACAGAGCAGAGGGTGTGTAGGGTTACTGTGTACCATTTCACAATGCTGGGTATGATGGGAGCAGTGATGGAGAGACACTGGAGGACATACAGATGCGGTGGTAGACAGAGCCGATATATGAGTACAGAGCAGAGGGTGTGTAGGGTTACTATGTACCATTTCACAATGCTGAGTATGATGGGAGCAGTGATGGAGAGACACTGGAGGATACAGATGTGGTGGTGGACAGAGCCGATATATGAGTACAGAGCAGAGTGTGTGTAGGGTTACTGTGTACCATTTCACAATGCTGAGTATGATGAGAGCAGTGATGGAGAGACACTGGAGGATACAGATGTGGTGGTGGACAGAGATGATATATGAGGTCAGAGCAGAGGGTGTGTAGGGTTACTGTGTACCATTTCACAATGCTGGGTATGATGGGAGCAGTGATGGAGAGACACTGAAGGACATACAGATGTGGTGGTGGACAGAGCCGATATATGAGTACAGAGCAGAGTGTGTGTAGGGTTACTGTGTACCATTTCACAATGCTGGGTATGATGGGAGCAGTGATGGAGAGACACTGAAGGACATACAGATGTGGTGGTGGACAGAGATGATATATGAGTACAGAGCACAGGGTGTGTAGGGTTACTGTGCACCATTTCACAATGCTGAGTATGATGGGAGCAGTGATGGAGAGGCACTGGAGGATACAGATGTGGTGGTAGACAAAGATGATATATGAGTACAGAGCAGAGTGTGTGTAGGGTTACTATGTACCATTTCACAATGCTGAGTATGATGGGAGCAGTGATGGAGAGACACTGGAGGATACAGATGTGGTGGTGGACAGAGCCGATATATGAGTACAGAGCAGAGTGTGTGTAGGGTTACTGTGTACCATTTCACAATGCTGAGTATGATGGGAGCAGTGATGGAGAGACACTGGAGGATACAGATGTGGTGGTGGACAGAGCCGATATATGAGTACAGAGCAGAGTGTGTGTAGGGTTACTGTGTACCATTTCACAATGCTGAGTATGATGAGAGCAGTGATGGAGAGGCACTGGAGGATACAGATGTGGTGGTAGACAGATGATATATGAGGTCAGAGCAGAGGGTGTGTAGGGTTACTGTGTACCATTTCACAATGCTGAGTATGATGGGAGCAGTGATGGAGAGACACTGGAGGATACAGATGTGGTGGTGGACAGAGCCGATATATGAGTACAGAGCAGAGTGTGTGTAGGGTTACTGTGTACCATTTCACAATGCTGAGTATGATGGGAGCAGTGATGGAGAGACACTGGAGGATACAGATGTGGTGGTGGACAGAGCCGATATATGAGTACAGAGCAGAGGGTGTGTAGGGTTACTATGTACCATTTCACAATGCTGAGTATGATGGGAGCAGTGATGGAGAGACACTGGAGGATACAGATGTGGTGGTGGACAGAGCCGATATATGAGTACAGAGCAGAGTGTGTGTAGGGTTACTGTGTACCATTTCACAATGCTGAGTATGATGAGAGCAGTGATGGAGAGACACTGGAGGATACAGATGTGGTGGTGGACAGAGATGATATATGAGGTCAGAGCAGAGGGTGTGTAGGGTTACTGTGTACCATTTCACAATGCTGGGTATGATGGGAGCAGTGATGGAGAGACACTGAAGGACATACAGATGTGGTGGTGGACAGAGCCGATATATGAGTACAGAGCAGAGTGTGTGTAGGGTTACTGTGTACCATTTCACAATGCTGGGTATGATGGGAGCAGTGATGGAGAGACACTGAAGGACATACAGATGTGGTGGTGGACAGAGCCGATATATGAGTACAGAGCAGAGTGTGTGTAGGGTTACTGTGTACCATTTCACAATGCTGAGTATGATGGGAGCAGTGATGGAGAGACACTGGAGGATACAGATGTGGTGGTAGACAGAGATGATATATGAGTACAGAGCAGAGTGTGTGTAGGGTTACTGTGTACCATTTCACAATGCTGGGTATGATGGGAGCAGTGATGGAGAGGCACTGGAGGATACAGATGTGGTGGTAGACAAAGATGATATATGAGTACAGAGCAGAGTGTGTGAAGGGTTACTGTGTACCATTTCACAATGCTGGGTATGATGGGAGCAGTGATGGAGAGACACTGGAGGACATACAGATGTGGTGGTGGACAGAGATGATATATGAGTACAGAGCAGAGTGTGTGAAGGGTTACTGTGTACCATTTCACAATGCTGGGTATGATGGGAGCAGTGATGGAGAGACACTGGAGGACATACAGATGTGGTGGTAGACAGATGATATATGAGTACAGAGCAGAGGGTGTGAAGGGTTACTGTGTACCATTTCACAATGCTGAGTATGATGGGAGCAGTGATGGAGAGACACTGGAGGATACAGATGCGGTGGTAGACAAAGATGATATATGAGTACAGAGCAGAGGGTGTGTAGGGTTACTGTGTACCATTTCACAATGCTGAGTATGATGGGAGCAGTGATGGAGAGACACTGGAGGACATACAGATGTGGTGGTAGACAGAGATGATATATGAGTACAGAGCAGAGTGTGTGTAGGGTTACTGTGTACCATTTCACAATGCTGGGTATGATGGGAGCAGTGATGGAGAGACACTGGAGGATACAGATGTGGTGGTAGACAGAGATGATATATGAGTACAGAGCAGAGTGTGTGAGGGGTTACTATGTACCATTTCACAATGCTGGGTATGATGGGAGCAGTGATGGAGAGACACTGGAGGATACAGATGTGGTGGTAGACAGAGATGATATATGAGTACAGAGCAGAGTGTGTGTAGGGTTACTGTGTACCATTTCACAATGCTGGGTATGATGGGAGCAGTGATGGAGAGACACTGGAGGATACAGATGTGGTGGTAGACAGAGATGATATATGAGGTCAGAGCAGAGTGTGTGAAGGGTTACTGTGCACCATTTCACAATGCTGGGTATGATGGGAGCAGTGATGGAGAGGCACTGGAGGATACAGATGTGGTGGTAAACAGATGATATATGAGGTCAGAGCAGAGAGTGTGAAGGGTTACTGTGCACCATTTCACAATGCTGGGTATGATGGGAGCAGTGATGGAGAGACACTGGAGGATACAGATGTGGTGGTGGACAGAGATGATATATGAGTACAGAGCAGAGGGTGTGTAGGGTTACTGTGTACCATTTCACAATGCTGGGTATGATGGGAGCAGTGATGGAGAGACACTGGAGGACATACAGATGCGGTGGTAGACAGAGCCGATATATGAGGTCAGAACACAGGGTGTGTAGGGTTACTGTGTACCATTTCACAATGCTGGGTATGATGGGAGCAGTGATGGAGAGGCACTGGAGGATACAGATGTGGTGGTAAACAGATGATATATGAGGTCAGAGCAGAGAGTGTGAAGGGTTACTGTGCACCATTTCACAATGCTGAGTATGATGGGAGCAGTGATGGAGAGACACTGGAGGATACAGATGTGGTGGTAGACAGAGCCGATATATGAGGTCAGAGCAGAGGGTGTGTAGGGTTACTGTGTACCATTTCACAATGCTGGGTATGATGGGAGCAGTGATGGAGAGACACTGAAGGACATACAGATGTGGTGGTAGACAGAGATGATATATGAGGTCAGAGCACAGGGTGTGTAGGGTTACTGTGTACCATTTCACAATGCTGAGTATGATGGGAGCAGTGATGGAGAGGCACTGGAGGATACAGATGTGGTGGTAAACAGATGATATATGAGGTCAGAGCAGAGAGTGTGAAGGGTTACTGTGCACCATTTCACAATGCTGAGTATGATGGGAGCAGTGATGGAGAGGCACTGGAGGATACAGATGTGGTGGTAAACAGATGATATATGAGGTCAGAGCAGAGAGTGTGAAGGGTTACTGTGCACCATTTCACAATGCTGAGTATGATGGGAGCAGTGATGGAGAGGCACTGGAGGATACAGATGTGGTGGTAGACAGAGCCGATATATGAGGTCAGAGCAGAGGGTGTGTAGGGTTACTGTGTACCATTTCACAATGCTGGGTATGATGGGAGCAGTGATGGAGAGACACTGAAGGACATACAGATGTGGTGGTAGACAGAGATGATATATGAGGTCAGAGCACAGGGTGTGTAGGGTTACTGTGTACCATTTCACAATGCTGAGTATGATGGGAGCAGTGATGGAGAGGCACTGGAGGATACAGATGTGGTGGTAGACAGAGATGATATATGAGGTCAGAGCACAGGGTGTGTAGGGTTACTGTGCACCATTTCACAATGCTGAGTATGATGAGAGCAGTGATGGAGAGACACTGGAGGATACAGATGTGGTGGTGGACAGAGATGATATATGAGTACAGAGCAGAGTGTGTGTAGGGTTACTGTGTACCATTTCACAATGCTGAGTATGATGGGAGCAGTGATGGAGAGATACTGGAGGATACAGATGTGGTGGTAGACAGAGATGATATATGAGTACAGAGCAGAGTGTGTGAAGGGTTACTGTGTACCATTTCACAATGCTGAGTATGATGGGAGCAGTGATGGAGAGATACTGGAGGATACAGATGTGGTGGTAGACAGAGATGATATATGAGTACAGAGCAGAGTGTGTGAAGGGTTACTGTGTACCATTTCACAATGCTGAGTATGATGGGAGCAGTGATGGAGAGGCACTGGAGGATACAGATGTGGTGGTGGACAGAGATGATATATGAGGTCAGAGCAGAGGGTGTGTAGGGTTACTGTGTACCATTTCACAATGCTGAGTATGATGGGAGCAGTGATGGAGAGGCACTGGAGGATACAGATGTGGTGGTAGACAGAGCCGATATATGAGGTCAGAGCAGAGGGTGTGTAGGGTTACTGTGTACCATTTCACAATGCTGGGTATGATGGGAGCAGTGATGGAGAGACACTGAAGGACATACAGATGTGGTGGTAGACAGAGATGATATATGAGGTCAGAGCACAGGGTGTGTAGGGTTACTGTGTACCATTTCACAATGCTGAGTATGATGGGAGCAGTGATGGAGAGGCACTGGAGGATACAGATGTGGTGGTAAACAGATGATATATGAGGTCAGAGCAGAGAGTGTGAAGGGTTACTGTGTACCATTTCACAATGCTGAGTATGATGGGAGCAGTGATGGAGAGACACTGGAGGACATACAGATGTGGTGGTAGACAGATGATAAATGAGCACAGAGCAGAGTGTGTGTAGGGTTACTGTGTACCATTTCACAATGCTGAGTATGATGGGAGCAGTGATGGAGAGGCACTGGAGGATACAGATGTGGTGGTAGACAGAGATGATATATGAGTACAGAGCAGAGTGTGTGTAGGGTTACTGTGTACCATTTCACAATGCTGGGTATGATGGGAGCAGTGATGGAGAGGCACTGGAGGATACAGATGTGGTGGTGGACAGAGATGATATATGAGTACAGAGCAGAGTGTGTGTAGGGTTACTGTGTACCATTTCACAATGCTGGGTATGATGGGAGCAGTGATGGAGAGGCACTGGAGGATACAGATGTGGTGGTAGACAGAGATGATATATGAGTACAGAGCAGAGTGTGTGTAGGGTTACTGTGTACCATTTCACAATGCTGGGTATGATGGGAGCAGTGATGGAGAGGCACTGGAAGACATACAGATGTGGTGGTGGACAGAGCCGATATATGAGGTCAGAGCAGAGGGTGTGTAGGGTTACTGTGTACCATTTCACAATGCTGGGTATGATGGGAACAGTGATGGAGAGACACTGGAAGACATACAGATGTGGTGGTGGACAGAGCCGATATATGAGTACAGAGCAGAGGGTGTGAAGGGTTACTGTGTACCATTTCACAATGCTGGGTATGATGGGAGCAGTGATGGAGAGACACTGGAGGATACAGATGTGGTGGTAGACAGAGATGATATATGAGTACAGAGCAGAGTGTGTGTAGGGTTACTGTGTACCATTTCACAATGCTGGGTATGATGGGAGCAGTGATGGAGAGGCACTGGAGGATACAGATGTGGTGGTGGACAGAGATGATATATGAGTACAGAGCAGAGTGTGTGTAGGGTTACTGTGTACCATTTCACAATGCTGGGTATGATGGGAGCAGTGATGGAGAGGCACTGGAGGATACAGATGTGGTGGTAGACAGAGATGATATATGAGTACAGAGCAGAGTGTGTGAAGGGTTACTGTGTACCATTTCACAATGCTGGGTATGATGGGAGCAGTGATGGAGAGACACTGGAGGATACAGATGTGGTGGTGGACAGAGCCGATATATGAGTACAGAGCAGAGTGTGTGTAGGGTTACTGTGTACCATTTCACAATGCTGGGTATGATGGGAGCAGTGATGGAGAGGCACTGGAAGACATACAGATGTGGTGGTGGACAGAGCCGATATATGAGGTCAGAGCAGAGGGTGTGTAGGGTTACTGTGTACCATTTCACAATGCTGGGTATGATGGGAACAGTGATGGAGAGACACTGGAAGACATACAGATGTGGTGGTGGACAGAGCCGATATATGAGTACAGAGCAGAGGGTGTGAAGGGTTACTGTGTACCATTTCACAATGCTGGGTATGATGGGAGCAGTGATGGAGAGACACTGGAGGATACAGATGTGGTGGTAGACAGAGATGATATATGAGTACAGAGCAGAGTGTGTGTAGGGTTACTGTGTACCATTTCACAATGCTGGGTATGATGGGAGCAGTGATGGAGAGGCACTGGAGGATACAGATGTGGTGGTAAACAGATGATATATGAGGTCAGAGCAGAGAGTGTGAAGGGTTACTGTGTACCATTTCACAATGCTGAGTATGATGGGAGCAGTGATGGAGAGGCACTGGAGGATACAGATGTGGTGGTAGACAGAGCCGATATATGAGGTCAGAGCAGAGGGTGTGTAGGGTTACTGTGTACCATTTCACAATGCTGGGTATGATGGGAGCAGTGATGGAGAGGCACTGGAGGATACAGATGTGGTGGTAAACAGATGATATATGAGGTCAGAGCAGAGAGTGTGAAGGGTTACTGTGTACCATTTCACAATGCTGAGTATGATGGGAGCAGTGATGGAGAGGCACTGGAGGATACAGATGTGGTGGTAGACAGAGCCGATATATGAGGTCAGAGCAGAGGGTGTGTAGGGTTACTGTGTACCATTTCACAATGCTGAGTATGATGGGAGCAGTGATGGAGAGGCACTGGAGGATACAGATGTGGTGGTAAACAGATGATATATGAGGTCAGAGCAGAGAGTGTGAAGGGTTACTGTGTACCATTTCACAATGCTGAGTATGATGGGAGCAGTGATGGAGAGACACTGGAGGACATACAGATGTGGTGGTAGACAGATGATAAATGAGCACAGAGCAGAGTGTGTGTAGGGTTACTGTGTACCATTTCACAATGCTGAGTATGATGGGAGCAGTGATGGAGAGGCACTGGAGGATACAGATGTGGTGGTAGACAGAGATGATATATGAGTACAGAGCAGAGTGTGTGTAGGGTTACTGTGTACCATTTCACAATGCTGGGTATGATGGGAGCAGTGATGGAGAGGCACTGGAGGATACAGATGTGGTGGTAGACAGAGATGATATATGAGTACAGAGCAGAGTGTGTGAGGGGTTACTATGTACCATTTCACAATGCTGGGTATGATGGGAGCAGTGATGGAGAGACACTGGAGGATACAGATGTGGTGGTAGACAGAGATGATATATGAGTACAGAGCAGAGTGTGTGAAGGGTTACTGTGTACCATTTCACAATGCTGGGTATGATGGGAGCAGTGATGGAGAGACACTGGAGGATACAGATGTGGTGGTGGACAGAGATGATATATGAGTACAGAGCAGAGGGTGTGTAGGGTTACTGTGTACCATTTCACAATGCTGGGTATGATGGGAGCAGTGATGGAGAGACACTGGAGGACATACAGATGCGGTGGTAGACAGAGCCGATATATGAGGTCAGAACACAGGGTGTGTAGGGTTACTGTGTACCATTTCACAATGCTGGGTATGATGGGAGCAGTGATGGAGAGGCACTGGAGGATACAGATGTGGTGGTAAACAGATGATATATGAGGTCAGAGCAGAGAGTGTGAAGGGTTACTGTGCACCATTTCACAATGCTGAGTATGATGGGAGCAGTGATGGAGAGGCACTGGAGGATACAGATGTGGTGGTAGACAGAGCCGATATATGAGGTCAGAGCAGAGGGTGTGTAGGGTTACTGTGTACCATTTCACAATGCTGGGTATGATGGGAGCAGTGATGGAGAGACACTGAAGGACATACAGATGTGGTGGTAGACAGAGATGATATATGAGGTCAGAGCACAGGGTGTGTAGGGTTACTGTGTACCATTTCACAATGCTGAGTATGATGGGAGCAGTGATGGAGAGGCACTGGAGGATACAGATGTGGTGGTAAACAGATGATATATGAGGTCAGAGCAGAGAGTGTGAAGGGTTACTGTGCACCATTTCACAATGCTGAGTATGATGGGAGCAGTGATGGAGAGGCACTGGAGGATACAGATGTGGTGGTAGACAGAGCCGATATATGAGGTCAGAGCAGAGGGTGTGTAGGGTTACTGTGTACCATTTCACAATGCTGGGTATGATGGGAGCAGTGATGGAGAGACACTGAAGGACATACAGATGTGGTGGTAGACAGAGATGATATATGAGGTCAGAGCACAGGGTGTGTAGGGTTACTGTGTACCATTTCACAATGCTGAGTATGATGGGAGCAGTGATGGAGAGGCACTGGAGGATACAGATGTGGTGGTAGACAGAGATGATATATGAGGTCAGAGCACAGGGTGTGTAGGGTTACTGTGCACCATTTCACAATGCTGAGTATGATGAGAGCAGTGATGGACAGACACTGGAGGATACAGATGTGGTGGTGGACAGAGATGATATATGAGTACAGAGCAGAGTGTGTGTAGGGTTACTGTGTACCATTTCACAATGCTGAGTATGATGGGAGCAGTGATGGAGAGATACTGGAGGATACAGATGTGGTGGTAGACAGAGATGATATATGAGTACAGAGCAGAGTGTGTGAAGGGTTACTGTGTACCATTTCACAATGCTGAGTATGATGGGAGCAGTGATGGAGAGATACTGGAGGATACAGATGTGGTGGTAGACAGAGATGATATATGAGTACAGAGCAGAGTGTGTGAAGGGTTACTGTGTACCATTTCACAATGCTGAGTATGATGGGAGCAGTGATGGAGAGGCACTGGAGGATACAGATGTGGTGGTGGACAGAGATGATATATGAGGTCAGAGCAGAGGGTGTGTAGGGTTACTGTGTACCATTTCACAATGCTGAGTATGATGGGAGCAGTGATGGAGAGGCACTGGAGGATACAGATGTGGTGGTAGACAGAGCCGATATATGAGGTCAGAGCAGAGGGTGTGTAGGGTTACTGTGTACCATTTCACAATGCTGGGTATGATGGGAGCAGTGATGGAGAGACACTGAAGGACATACAGATGTGGTGGTAGACAGAGATGATATATGAGGTCAGAGCACAGGGTGTGTAGGGTTACTGTGTACCATTTCACAATGCTGAGTATGATGGGAGCAGTGATGGAGAGGCACTGGAGGATACAGATGTGGTGGTAAACAGATGATATATGAGGTCAGAGCAGAGAGTGTGAAGGGTTACTGTGTACCATTTCACAATGCTGAGTATGATGGGAGCAGTGATGGAGAGACACTGGAGGACATACAGATGTGGTGGTAGACAGATGATAAATGAGCACAGAGCAGAGTGTGTGTAGGGTTACTGTGTACCATTTCACAATGCTGAGTATGATGGGAGCAGTGATGGAGAGGCACTGGAGGATACAGATGTGGTGGTAGACAGAGATGATATATGAGTACAGAGCAGAGTGTGTGTAGGGTTACTGTGTACCATTTCACAATGCTGGGTATGATGGGAGCAGTGATGGAGAGGCACTGGAGGATACAGATGTGGTGGTGGACAGAGATGATATATGAGTACAGAGCAGAGTGTGTGAAGGGTTACTGTGTACCATTTCACAATGCTGGGTATGATGGGAGCAGTGATGGAGAGACACTGGAGGATACAGATGTGGTGGTGGACAGAGATGATATATGAGTACAGAGCAGAGGGTGTGTAGGGTTACTGTGTACCATTTCACAATGCTGGGTATGATGGGAGCAGTGATGGAGAGACACTGGAGGACATACAGATGCGGTGGTAGACAGAGCCGATATATGAGGTCAGAACACAGGGTGTGTAGGGTTACTGTGTACCATTTCACAATGCTGGGTATGATGGGAGCAGTGATGGAGAGACACTGGAGGATACAGATGTGGTGGTAGACAGAGATGATATATGAGTACAGAGCAGAGTGTGTGTAGGGTTACTGTGTACCATTTCACAATGCTGGGTATGATGGGAGCAGTGATGGAGAGGCACTGGAGGATACAGATGTGGTGGTAGACAGAGATGATATATGAGTACAGAGCAGAGTGTGTGAAGGGTTACTGTGTACCATTTCACAATGCTGGGTATGATGGGAGCAGTGATGGAGAGACACTGGAGGATACAGATGTGGTGGTGGACAGAGATGATATATGAGTACAGAGCAGAGGGTGTGTAGGGTTACTGTGTACCATTTCACAATGCTGGGTATGATGGGAGCAGTGATGGAGAGACACTGGAGGACATACAGATGCGGTGGTAGACAGAGCCGATATATGAGGTCAGAACACAGGGTGTGTAGGGTTACTGTGTACCATTTCACAATGCTGGGTATGATGGGAGCAGTGATGGAGAGGCACTGGAGGATACAGATGTGGTGGTAAACAGATGATATATGAGGTCAGAGCAGAGAGTGTGAAGGGTTACTGTGCACCATTTCACAATGCTGAGTATGATGGGAGCAGTGATGGAGAGACACTGGAGGATACAGATGTGGTGGTAAACAGATGATATATGAGGTCAGAGCAGAGGGTGTGTAGGGTTACTGTGTACCATTTCACAATGCTGAGTATGATGGGAGCAGTGATGGAGAGACACTGGAGGATACAGATGTGGTGGTAAACAGATGATATATGAGTACAGAGCAGAGTGTGTGTAGGGTTACTGTGTACCATTTCACAATGCTGGGTATGATGGGAGCAGTGATGGAGAGGCACTGGAGGATACAGATGTGGTGGTAGACAGAGCCGATATATGAGGTCAGAGCAGAGGGTGTGTAGGGTTACTGTGTACCATTTCACAATGCTGGGTATGATGGGAGCAGTGATGGAGAGACACTGAAGGACATACAGATGTGGTGGTAGACAGAGATGATATATGAGGTCAGAGCACAGGGTGTGTAGGGTTACTGTGTACCATTTCACAATGCTGAGTATGATGGGAGCAGTGATGGAGAGGCACTGGAGGATACAGATGTGGTGGTAGACAGAGATGATATATGAGGTCAGAGCACAGGGTGTGTAGGGTTACTGTGCACCATTTCACAATGCTGGGTATGATGGGAGCAGTGATGGAGAGGCACTGGAGGATACAGATGTGGTGGTAGACAGAGCCGATATATGAGGTCAGAGCAGAGGGTGTGTAGGGTTACTGTGTACCATTTCACAATGCTGGGTATGATGGGAGCAGTGATGGAGAGACACTGAAGGACATACAGATGTGGTGGTAGACAGAGATGATATATGAGGTCAGAGCACAGGGTGTGTAGGGTTACTGTGTACCATTTCACAATGCTGAGTATGATGGGAGCAGTGATGGAGAGGCACTGGAGGATACAGATGTGGTGGTAGACAGAGATGATATATGAGGTCAGAGCACAGGGTGTGTAGGGTTACTGTGCACCATTTCACAATGCTGAGTATGATGAGAGCAGTGATGGAGAGACACTGGAGGATACAGATGTGGTGGTGGACAGAGATGATATATGAGTACAGAGCAGAGTGTGTGTAGGGTTACTGTGTACCATTTCACAATGCTGAGTATGATGGGAGCAGTGATGGAGAGACACTGGAGGATACAGATGTGGTGGTAGACAGAGATGATATATGAGTACAGAGCAGAGTGTGTGAAGGGTTACTGTGTACCATTTCACAATGCTGGGTATGATGGGAGCAGTGATGGAGAGACACTGGAGGACATACAGATGTGGTGGTAGACAGAGATGATATATGAGTACAGAGCAGAGTGTGTGTAGGGTTACTGTGTACCATTTCACAATGCTGGGTATGATGGGAGCAGTGATGGAGAGGCACTGGAGGACATACAGATGCGGTGGTAGACAGAGATGATATATGAGTACAGAGCAGAGTGTGTGAGGGGTTACTATGTACCATTTCACAATGCTGGGTATGATGGGAGCAGTGATGGAGAGACACTGGAGGATACAGATGTGGTGGTAGACAGAGCCGATATATGAGGTCAGAGCAGAGTGTGTGATGGGTTACTGTGTACTATTTCACAATGCTGGGTATGATGGGAGCAGTGATGGAGAGGCACTGGATGACATACAGATGCGGTGGTAGACAGAGATGCTACTGTTCTGCGTTCAATACCATCTGCCCAAACATTCTGTACGACGACCTGGAACGGCTCGGTGTTGACCCAACCCTTTGCACTTGGATCAAGGACTTCCTTACGAACAGGTCACAGCTAGTGAGACTCGGAAGCTGCTCCTCCAGTGTAGGAACCACGAACACAGGCGCCCCGCAAGGATGCGTACTGTCTCCGATGCTCTTCTCCCTGTATACAAACAGCTGCACCTCCTCCACGGATACCGTCAAGGTCATTAAGTTTGCGGATGATACCACCATCGTAGGACTCATGGGTGATAAAGCGGAACTGGAATATCACAGCGAGATCGAGCGGATTCTCAGATGGTGCTTAGACAACAAACTCGTACTAAACACAGCAAAAACGGTGGAACTGATAGTGAACTTCAGAAGGAACGCTCCACCACCCAGCCCGGTCATCATAGATGGTACAGAAGTCACCAGGGTACATAGCGCGCGGTTCCTAGGCACCACCATCACGGAGAACTTGAGATGGGACGAAAATACCTCTACTACCAAAAAGAAGGCCCAGCAGAGACTGTTCTTCCTGAGGCAACTGAGGAAGTTTGGAATGCCCAGGGAGCTACTGACCAGTTTTTATACGGCGACCATCGAATCTGTCCTTTGCTCCTCCATCATTGTCTGGTACTCGGGGGCAAATGCAAAGGACAGGCTCAAACTCCAGAGAGTCATCAATGTGGCTGAGAAGATCATTGGGTCGCCCCTGCCACCCCTAGACCTTCTCCACACATCCAGAATGAGGTCTAGGGCAAATAGAATCACACTCGATCTCTCCCACCCTGGCAATCACTTCTTTAGTCCTCTTCGCTCGGGACGTCGCTATAGGTCCATCTACACCAAAACCACCAGGCGTAGGAACACATTCTTCCCTCAAGCGATGACTCTTCTCAACTCAGACCCTCTCCGCAATGCCGTCTCCTAATCCCCTTCTGCACCTCGGGGCACTAGGCTGACACTCATGTTCATCTCTGCTTAATATAGCGTCAACTGCTCTATGTGTCATTTGCTATGTTTGAAATGTTTCTTTTTAAATTGTACTATGTGTAATGTTACTTGCACTGTTTGCACCTGTAATGCCTTGTGTCCACAAATAAATCCGGGTGCGGCGCCTGTTGCACTTGGCGAATAAAGTGATTCTGATTCTGATTCTGATGAGTACAGAGCAGAGTGTGTGTAGGGTTACTGTGTACCATTTCACAATGCTGGGTATGATGGGAGCAGTGATGGAGAGACACTGGAGGATACAGATGTGGTGGTAGACAGAGATGATATATGAGCGCAGAGTGTGTGTAGGGTTACTGTGTACCATTTCACAATGCTGAGTATGATGGGAGCAGTGATGGAGAGGCACTGGAGGATACAGATGTGGTGGTAGACAGATGATATATGAGGTCAGAGCAGAGGGTGTGTAGGGTTACTGTGCACCATTTCACAATGCTGGGTATGATGGGAGCAGTGATGGAGAGACACTGGAGGACATACAGATGCGGTGGTAGACAGAGCCGATATATGAGGTCAGAACACAGGGTGTGAAGGGTTACTGTGTACGTAGTGAAGAGAGGTGGGAGAGAGAAGAGGTATCGGGGACGGCAGCACTGGCACGGAGGTCCTGGGTTCACTTTCTAGCAGCACCACAAGGGTTGGAGTCTCTCGTGTGTTTCTGTGGATTTCTCTGGCCTCCATGTACAATCTGGCTACACACTGGAAGGTTAATTGGTTTCTGTACAGTTGTGGCCTCAGCGTGTATATCTGTGGACTTGTGAGACTGAGGCGGGATATTATATTATAAACTGTTCTACTGTGGAGGCCGAAGGTCCTGTATATTGGCGTGTGCCAGGAGACATGACACTTCTCTTTATATACATCCAATAAAACCAAACAGAAAGCACTGAGCGAGACGGAGAGGAGGAAACAGAACCAGATGGGACTTCACACAACAACGAGTCTAGATGTGACAATGACCCAGGTCCATGCTCATCGCATCTCCTAAGGTCTCCTCCGTATTTCCTGTCCCCATTTATCCCCGTCCCTCTCTCAACGCAAGCAAGCTTCTCACTTCCATTCATAATAGGACAAATACAAGAGTCTGCGGAGTGACTGTTCTTTCCTCCTATATTCTATTATCCGCCACTTAAAACCTACGCATTTGTATCATGAAAAACAATAGACCTTTTATATGACAGTCATCAATTAGGAAAATACTGTGCAGGAGAAGGAGAGGAGACCGGCACTGCAGTCAGCTATTTATTCCATACTGTGACATATTACAGGCAAAAACACATTGAGTGTAAACATGCGACATACCAGTCAAAGAAGCAGTGTGGGTGGCGGTGGGTGCTGGGCACTGTTATCCTTACGGCCGTTTCGCGTGGATATGCGCTTCTACGCAAGTCACAGCCATAGTGTGTGAAGCATGGTGGGCACTGCCAGCTCCCTGCTCAAGAACCTATTTATTTGCTGCAGTGCCAACCTAACAACTTCTCCATACACCATCAATTAAGAAAAGTTGCAAGAGACACAGATACCCAGTGAACACGAGACGTTCAGATATCCAGCAAACACATGAGGCCTTCAGATATCCGGCAAACACATGAGGCCTTCAGATATCCGGCAAACACATAAGGCCTTCAGATATCCAGCAAACACATGAGGCCTTCAGATATCCGGCAAACACATGAGGCCTTCAGATACCCAGTGAACACATAAGGCCTTCAGATATCCAGCAAACACATGAGGCCTTCAGATATCCAGCAAACACATGAGGCCTTCAGATATCCGGCAAACACATGAGGCCTTCAGATACCCAGTGAACACGGGAGGCCTTCAGATATCCAGCGAACACATGAGGCCTTCAGATACCCGGCAAACACATGAGGCCTTCAGATATCCGGCAAACACATAAGGCCTTCAGATATCCAGCAAACACATGAGGCCTTCAGATATCCGGCAAACACATGAGGCCTTCAGATACCCAGTGAACACGTGAGGCCTTCAGATATCCAGCGAACACATGAGGCCTTCAGATACCCGGCAAACACATGAGGCCTTCAGATACCCGGCAAACACATGAGGCCTTCAGATACCCGGCAAACACATGAGGCCTTCAGATATCCGGCAAACACATAAGGCCTTCAGATATCCAGCAAACACATGAGGCCTTCAGATATCCGGCAAACACATGAGGCCTTCAGATACCCGGCGAACACATGAGGCCTTCAGATATACGGCAAACAAATGAGGCCTTCAGATACCCAGTGAATACGTGAGGCCTTCAGATATCCAGCAAACACATGAGGCCTTCAGATATCCAGCAAACACATGAGGCCTTCAGATATCCAGCAAACACATGAGGCCTTCAGATATCCAGTAAACACATGAGGCCTTCAGATATCCAGCAAACACATGAGGCCTTCAGATACCCAGCGAACACATAAGGCATTCAGATACCTGGTGAACACATGAGGCTTCCAGATACCCAGCGAACACGTGAGGCCTTCAGATATCCAGCGAACAAATGAGGTCTTCAGATACCCAGCGAACACATGAGGCCTTCACATACCCGGCAAACTCATGAGGCCTTCAGATACCCAGTGAACACATGAGGCCTTCATATACCCGGCGAACACATGAGGCCTTCAGATACCCAGTGAACACATGTGGCCTTCAGATACCCAGTGAACACATGTGACCTTCAGATACCCAGTAACCACATGTGGCCTTCAGATACCCGGCGAACACATGAGGCCTTCAGATACCCAGCGAACACATGAGACCTTCATATACCCGGCAAACACATGAGGCCTTCAGATACCCAGTGAACACATGAGGCCCTCAGATACCCAGCGAACACATGTGGCCTTCAGATACCCGGCGAACACATGAGGCCTTCAGATACCCAGTGAACACATGAGGCCTTCAGATACCCAGTGAACACATGAGGCCTTCAGATACGCAGTGAACACATGAGCCCTTCAGATACCCGGTGAACACATGCGACCTTCATATACCCGGCGAACACATGAGGCCTTCAGATACCCAGTGAACACATGAGGCCTTCATATACCCAGTGAACACATGAGGAGGCCTTCAGATACCCAGCAAACACATGAGGCCTTCATATACCCGGCGAACATATGAGGCCTTCAGATACCCAGTGAACACATGAGACCTTCATATACCCGGCGAACACGAGGCCTTCAGATACCCAGTGAACACATGAGGCCTTCATATATCCGGCAAACACATGACATGAGGCCTTCATATACCCAGTGAACACATGAGGTCTTCAGATACTCACTGAACACATGAGGCCTTCAGATACCCAGTGAACACATGAGGCCGTCAGATACCCAGTGAACACATGTGGCCTTCAGATACCCGGCGAACACATGAGGTCTTCAGATACCCAGTGAACACATGAGGCCCTCAGATACCCAGCGAACACATGTAGCCTTCAGATACCCGGCGAACACATTAGGCCTTCAGATACCCAGTGAACACATGAGGCCTTCAGATACCCAGTGAACACACGAGGCCTTCAGATACCAAGTGACACATGAGCCCTTCAGATACCCAGTGAACACATGCGACCTTCATATACCCGGCGAACACATGCGACCTTCATATACCCGGCGAACACATGAGGCCTTCAGATACCCAGTGAACACATGAGGCCTTCAGATACCCAGTGAACACATGAGGCCTTCAGATACCCAGCAAACACATGAGGCCTTCATATACTCGGCGAACATATGAGGCCTTCAGATACCCAGTGAACACATGAGGCCTTCATATACCCGGCGAACACATGAGGCCTTCAGATACCCAGTGAACACATGAGGCCTTCATATACCCGGCAAACACATGAGGCCTTCACATGAGGCCTTCACATGAGGCCTTCAGATACCCAGTGAACACATGAGGCCTTCAGATACCCAGTGAACACATGAGGCCTTCAGATACCCAGTGAACACATGAGGCCTTCAGATACCCAGTGAATACGAGGCCTTCAGATACCCAGTGAACACATGAGGCCTTCAGATACCCAGTGAATACGAAGCCTTCAGATACCCAGTGAACACATAAGGCCTTCCGATACCCAGTGAACACATGAGGCCTTCAGATACCCAGTGAACACATGAGGCCTTCAGATACCCAGTGAACATATGAGGTCTTCAGATACCCAGTAAACACATGAGGCCTTCAGGAGGGGGGAACAAAGGATTTCCATAATGCTGTTATGTGAGGGGGTGGGGCAAGGTTACCTAATACCGCTATATTCGAAGGAAGGACCACCCACTGCAGCTATCGGGGGGGGGGGGGGGACAAGGACCACCTAATAAGGCTATATTGATGGGAGGTGGTTTACATAAATTTTTGCCCAGGGCCCCATTTCACCAAAAGCCAGTCCTGGTTTTATTTGTGTATGTTTCAGAGTCCTTCAGTGATTGGAGCAATATTTCAAGCATGCTGTGCTGTTACTTGTAGCAGGAAAAGCCTTGTCTCTGTCTCCCGATTAGAGCGTCTAATGGCCAGATAACGCTCTCAGTGACGGATATAAATAGGTAAGATCAGGACTTCCAGCAGACCAGGCATCTCTCTACCTGATGAGCACTAAAGGGCACAGATTAGGTCCCGGAGGCAGCCAGTGATGGACCAGCTGCCAAATGGACAGTGCCAAATAGCGTTTCAGCCCTGGAGGTCCCTGGGCGCCGTCACAAGATGTTTCTGCAGAATTAGCTGCTGACAATTACAGATCTACGCCGTGACCTTTCTGCTGACTGATGCCCCGCTCTGTGCCAAGCAGGTCTAGTTACAGAGCAACATCAGACACTTCTCAGAAATGAATAGTGAGCAATGAGACAAACCAGCTCCCGGGACATGTGACCGGGTCATACCAAAGTCATCAACAACTTCAAACACAAAACCTTTTTAAAAAAAAACTCTGTTTGCGTAAAGGAAAAAAACCTAAAGGACATCCTGGTGAGGGCAGATTTAAAGGGGCACTCTGGCAAAAAAACTGTAAAATTTAAAATGCGTGAAAACACATACAAATAAGAAGTACATTTCTTCCAGAGTAAAATGAGCCATACATTACTTTTCTTCTATGTTGCTGTCACTTACATTAGGTAGGTAGGAATCTGACAGAAAGTGACAGGTTTTGGACTAGTCCATCTCTCCATAGGGGATTCTCAGCAAGGCTTTTATTCTTTATAAAGATAGTCTCTAAAAAGGATTTAACCTCCCTGGCAGCAAGCCCGACCTACGTTGGGGCTAGCCGCCGGAGAGGATCGCATGGCCCCCTGAGGATTTTTTTAAATAAAAATTGTTTTAATTGTTTAAGCTAGCACTTCGCTAGCTAAATATTCCCCCAAGTGCCTCCGCACTCCCCCCGATCCCCCTGATCACCGCAATTATACGTTACCCCCCGGGATCCCGCGATGGTGCAGCCTCCCAATCAGCTCCAGTCTTCGCTATGGGGAGGATCGGGACTGCGCATGACGTCATGCCTGATCATCGCCATAGCGACGACTGAAGCTAAACAGTGAAGCTGCAGCTCTCGCGGGATCGCGGACGGGTAAATATTGCCGGCGGCGATCGGGGGGATCAGAGGGGCGCCGAGGACTTGGGGGGGGGGGGGGGGGCATATTTAGCTAGCGAAGTGCTAGCTTAAACATTTCAATCAAATTTTATTTAAAAAAAACCCGCGGACGCAGCATCTGAAACTGCGTAACGCCGCGGAGGTTAAACAATGATGCTGGCCAGCCTCCCTGCTCGCTACTAGAGATGGCCTGAACTGTTCGCCGGTAACTGGTTCCCGGCGAACTTCCAGGGTTCGCGATCACGGCGAACTGGGAACTTTTCCAGAAGTTCGGTTCGCCCCCATAGTGCACCATTATTATTGACATCACAGTCAGCAGGCCCATTGTAGCCAATCAGGCTACACTCCCTCCTGGAGCCACTCCCCCCCCCCCCTTATAAAAGGCAGGCATCGCAGGCAATTTTACTCGCTCGTGTGCCTGCAGTAATTAGAGAACGGACAGCTGCTGGCAGACTCTCATAGGGAAAGATTAGTTAGGCTCTTGTAGGCTTGTTAGCTTGCTCCTGGCTGATTCTTATTGCTAAAATAGCACCCCACAACAGCTCTTTTGAGAGCTAATCTTGTTCTTGTGATTTTTTTTTCTGTGTCCCACTGACACTTGTGTTATATAGACAGCCTTGATAATTCATACTGTGTGTGTGTGCCACTGCCAGGCCCAGCACATTCAGTGACTACCTGTGTGTGTGACAGGGAGCTGCACATTGTAATACTCAGTACTGCAAATACCTACTACCTGTTGTTCACAGTGCACCCACCTACTAGGGATGCTCATTTGGATTCCGCGGATATGCAATTTCCGAAATTCCGATCGGAAATTGCATTTCCGCATCGGAATGCGGAAATCGGTAATGCAAGTCCGTTAGGCGGATTTCCGCCGGAAATCGCAGAAATTTCTGCCGGAAATGGTGGAAATTCCGCCCGACTTTAACATTGATTTTCTCAAAAACTATAAGGTCTTTTTGAAACCTTTTTTTTCCATCTTGATAGTAACCGCTAAAGTCAGCGGATTTTTACTGTAATGTAAAATGCAGAAAATTTGCTTCTGCCTATTTTCTGTATTTACATTACAGTAAAAATCCGCCGACTTTAACGGTTAATAGCAAAGCCCCCGTAAGTCCTAGAAAACACCAAATTTTCAGGGTTTATTAAACAGAATCTTCTCAACAAGATGCAAGAAAAAGTTTTCAAAAAGACCTTATAGTTTTTGAGAAAATCGATGTTAAATTCGGGCAGAATTTCCACGATTTCCGGCGGAAGTTCCGCATTGGAATGCGGAAATTGGTAGCGGAAAGCGGAATCGGTATTTGGCAATGGCGGAATGCGGAATTACCGCAGAATCGGAAATCGGCATTTCCGACCATCCCTACCACCTACCTATGTGAGTGCATAGTGTGATATACCACTCCGTGCATACCTGGTAACTGCACCTGTGTGACTGCACATTGTATTAGTCAAGTCAGTGCATACCTTTCACTTCATTCCCCCCCCCCCCCCCCCCAATATGGACAAAACAAAATGCAGAGGCAGGCCACCTGGCAGGTGTGTTTGAGGTCATGCTGTCGTGATTTCGTGCTGCCCGCAACCAAAGTACAGTGTTCAGAAGAAGTGCCATCAACCCCCAATATTGTCAGAACGTAGTTGACTATTTAACACAGAACACCTCATCTTCCTTAGCTTCCGCACGGAACCATGACATATCTTCCTCCTCCTGCTCTGATTCTGGCACCCCACTTAACACTAAGTCGGCCGCCACCACCAAAGTGTCATCACCCCAGGGCTCAGCGGTGTGGACATTTTTTGTGTGTCTGCCTCAGATGAGAGCAATGCCATCTGTACTCTCTGTCACCGAAAATTGAGCCGTGGAATGACCAAGACCCACGTAGGGACAGCTTCCTTATGAAGGCACATGATTACAAAGCACAAACTGCAATGGGATGACCACCTGAGGAAAAGCAGCACGCAAAAGCAAATCCACACCGCAGTGGAAGATTTGCAATTATTTCTCAAAAAAGACGATACCCAAACTGTACCGTGATGTTGAAAGGCAAGTGGTGACATCTCTGGCACACAGCATTGGGTCAAGGGTCTATCTTACCACGGATGCCTGGTCTGCAAGGCACGCTCAGTCCTGCCCGAAGACTAAGTCAGTCCCCACACACAGCATCTCTGCCTGCACGCCGTGACTGCCTGAACCACTAAGTCGGTCCCCACACAGCATCTCTGCCTGCAGGCCACTTGCCTTCTCCGCCACCACCAACAGGGTCCAGAACTCTAGGTGGATTCCTGCATTTTTAAGGCCGCTGCTAGCAGCGGCTGCTATAATCATTTTTCTGGTGCCTAATTTTTCTAGCTGCACTGCGAGCAGCTGCAACAACAAAACAAAAGGCATGTACATGTGTCCATCCCCCTTCGTGATCATTACCTTGCCGCAGTGAAGGGGCTTGCGTATCACAATGAAGCAATGACCGCTGGCTATATGAGTGTCTCGGGGGGGGGGGGGGGGGGGGGGCACACCCAAGATAATAAGGTCGTTGTTTCATTGTGGACAGACCAAATTCGATCAGCTGGACAGTCACTGTTGTTCTATCATTGAGCTACCACAGCCCGGCGACCGTATGGGCTGGAAAACCGCCACGGCCTGCACTCTGGCCATGTTGCGCATCAGTCCAGCACGGCCGTCACTACGCAAACAGCTGTGTGCGGTGCGTTACACAGTGAGTTTGGTGTGTCAGTGTGAAGCAGTACTCTAATTACACTCCCTGATTGATCTATACACATGCAAGATGTTTGAAAGCACTTTAGGCCTGTCATTTAGCATTCAATGTGATTTTTGCCCTTAAAGCGCTGCTTTGCGTCAGATTTTTTTCTCCGGGACTTTTGGCATGTATCCCACTCCGCCATGCCCCCCTCCAGGTGTTAGACCCCTTGAAACATCTTTTCCATCACTTTTGTGGCCAGCATACATTTTTCTAGTTTTCCAAGTTCGCCTCTCCATTGAAGTCTATTGCAGTTCGCGTGAACCAAACTTTTTGCGGAAGTTCGCGAACCAAAAATCGGAGGTTCGGGCCATCTCTACTCGCTACACAGTTTTTTGGTCACTACCTCGGGACATGCATGCCTGCCTGCTGCCTTCCTTGGATGTGTGGTGGTAGCCGTTTCTTAGGCTCCAACTCCGGACCAGAATCACACCAGGAAGGGTTCCCCCGCCATTACCCTTGGTCACAATGGCAGACTTGCCCTCCATAATAGATTCTCGTTGCATGTACTGAACCGCAAGCAGAAAATGTAATGTAAAAAAAAAAATAGATGTAAGCTTTAACAATGGTAGAGAAAGAACCATGGAAAGTTGATAAGGCAGTCAGACATTACCTGACATCACTGAGTGAGGAAGAGCAATCTCGCCATGTTGCGCACCAGTCCAGTGCGGCCGTCACTACGCAAACAGCTGTTTGCGGTGCGTTACACAGTGAGTTTGGTGTGTCAGTGTGAAGCAGTACCTTAATTACACTACCTGATTGATGTATACACATGCAAGATGTTTTAAAGCACTTTAGGCCTGCAATTTAGCATTCAATGTGATTTCTGCCCTTAAAACGCTGCTTTGCGTCAAATCCAGATTTTTCCCCGGGGACTTTTGGCATCTATCCCACTCATCCATGAAAAAACTCAGATGTTAGACCCTTTGGGCTTGATTCACAAAGCGGTGCTAACCTACTTAGCACGTCTAAAGTCTTTAGGCGCGCTAACCAGGGTGCTAAGTAGGTTAGCACCGCTTTGTGAATCAAGCCCCTTGAAACATCTTTTCCATCACTTTTGTGGCCAGCATAAATTTTTCTAGTTTTCCAAGTTCGCCTTCCCATTGAAGTCTATTGCGGTTCGCGTGAACCAAACTTTTTGCGGAAGTTCGCAAACCGAAAATCGGAGGTTCGGGCCATCTCTACTCGCTACACAGTTTTTTGGCAGTTGGACGGAGCAACTGCCATTCACTAAGTGCTTTTGAAAATAAATAAATCCCTGAGAATCCCCCATGAAGAGATGGACTAGCCCAAAACCAGTCACTTCTGTCAGATTTTTACTACCTACTGTAAGTGACAGCAACATAGGAGACAAGTAATTTATGGCTCATTTGACTCTGGAAAAAACATACTTCTTATTTGTTTATGTTTCCACATATTTTAAATTTTACAATTTTTCGCCATAGTGCCCCTTTAAGGAATTAGCCAGTCGGATCTCTGTTTGCCGCCAGGAAAATGGGTAAGTTGACTTGCCTGAACTCTCAGAATTACTCGAACATCCTGAGGGGCGACCATGTGATCCAACCAATGAAGGGCACAAAAATTAAAATATGTACACATTTTTCATGTTTGACCACTAATGTCATTTATTTTCTTAAATGTCCCTGTGGATGAGCTACATGGGTCAGACCTCGAGGGTAGTTCAAACAAGACTCAATGTACATAGAAGTGTCATAAGGGTCTATAAGAAAAACAGCTCAATCCTATCACTGAGGGTAGTAAAAAGACATTTATAGCTCCCATAGGATGACATTTTTTCGAAGGCCAATGTCATGCCAGTGTAATAATGAAGGAAGGTGTTGACTGTGAAACCACTCCTAAGGAGAGAAAGCTGATGAATTGATGAGTTGAGTACCCTCACACCAAATGGTGTAAATTAGGACTTCTTGTACAGGTCATTCATATTAGTCCCCGCCCTAGAGGATCTTGCATGCTAACAGTTCATTCATATTAGTCCCCGCCCTAGAGGATCTTGCATGCTAACAGCTCATTCATATTAGTACCCACCTAGAGGATCTTGACCAATACAAGCTTACTATTTCATTCCTCACCCTAGAGGATCTTGTACACTACCAACTTATTTATATTAGTCCTCATCCTAGAGCAGTGATGGCTAACCTTGGCACTCCAGCTGTGACAAAACTACAAATCCCATCATGCATCTGCCTCCCCGAGTTATGCTTAGAGCTGTCAGTATTTGCAATGCCTCATGGGACTTGTAGTTCCACCACAGCTGGAGTGCCAAGGTTAGCCATCACTGCCCTAGAGGATCTTGTACGCTGCTAACATAACCATATCAGTCCCCACCCCAGAGGTGCCTTGCTAACCTGTGAACCACAAAAACCAGCATGTTTCAAATTCTACCATTTCTTACTTACTTTTTCAAAGTATTGCATTATTCCTGTCCATCTCCATTTCAGTTCAACAAACCTTCACATCTGTTCTGGCCCTGAAGAGATTATACTCAACTCAATATCTGACTTACATCAATCCTGGCCTCCAAGGAACTCACTCTATAATATCTGTCTTACATCAATCTCTGCCCCTAGGAACTCACTATACAATATCTAAATGACATCAGTCCCTGCCCCCAAGGAACTCACACTCAATATCTGACTTACATCAATCCCTGCCTCCAAGGAACTCACTCTATAATATCTGTCTTACATCAATCTCTGCCCCTAGGAACTCACTATACAATATCTAAATGACATCAGTCCCTGCCCCCAAGGAACTCACACTCAATATCTGACTTACATCAATCCCTGCCCCCAAGGAACTCACTCTATAATATCTGTCTTACATCAATCTCTGCCCCTAGGAACTCACTGTACAATATCTAAATGACATCAGTCCCTGCCCCCAAGGAACTCACACTCAATATCTGACTTACATCAATCCTGGCCTCCAAGGAACTCACTCTATAATATCTATCTTACATCAATCTCTGCCCCTAGGAACTCACTATACAATATCTAAATGACATCAGTCCCTGCCCCCAAGGAACTCACACTCAATATATGACTTACATCAAACCCTGCCCCCAAGGAACTCACTCTATAATATCTGTCTTACATCAATCTCTGCCCCTAGGAACTCACTATACAATATCTAAATGACATCAGTCCCTGCCCCCAAGGAACTCACACTCAATATATGACTTACATCAACCCCTGCCCCCAAGGAACTCACACTCAATATCTGACTTACATCAATCCCTGCCTCCAAGGAACTCACTCTACAATATCTGACTTACATCAGTTCCTATCCTGAGGGAATCATGTGACCAAAGGCTGAGGACTCTGACTTCTGTAGACGGTGTGTTCCCTAGTGTGTAACTACTGATTTCCTAAACCCACAGCAGCCACGCCCACACACACACACTGTCATTGCAAGGAATCATGTGATTAGAGGCTGATGACTCTGACCTCTGCAGACTCCAGAGGCTCTAGTCTGGAAAGCACAGCTTTGCTCAGGGTGTCAGGAACTACTCCACTTCCTAAGTCTCTCTACTGGCTCATAGTCCTGATGGGCCGTCTGACTGACCAATAACCAAGCTCGGAAGCTGGGAGTGGGCGGGGACACACTCAGCTTAAGCAGACCCAATACAGCCTCTATTTCTAGGCATCTGTCAGCCTTTTTAGCCATCATTCCACATATTTTGTTAAAAACTGGAAAACAAAAAGTTCTTGTCCATGTGGGCTTCGCATTGCTGACCTTTGGTTGAGGAAAAACAACAATTTCATTTATTCAGAGCCATAAAGCCCCCTTTGATCAGAAGCAGAGGAGACAGCTGTCACGATGTGTGTTTGATCTGCGGCGAGACTCTTCTCTGACGCCCCGGCGTGATCAATAATGCGGCAGGTGTTCGGAGCGCCGCGTTTAACGATCAGAGGGAATTGTACATTGTGGACACATAGCGGGTGCCGCTGTATTAGCACTTTGTACTCCAACAACAAGGCGCTCTCCAAATGTCATCTGACATCAAAACAAACGTCCCAGCTAATCAGTTTTATTCAGAAAATCAATAGATTTTACTGTTTAGCAAGCAATAAAATCGCCATTAAATGTTAATTGCAGGAGGGGATTTAATCGAAATTGCGGAAAACAGCGATAAACAACTGTTAAAAAGGGACAGAGTAACAGCCTGGCTAATTTAATAAGGTCGTGTAAGAAGCAGCGAGGAGGAGGGATGAGCAATCAAGCGGGTGCACACAGGGGACGCCCAACGCATCTACCGCGTCGCAACAGACGGCGCGGTCCGCTACCAATGGCCACAGCCCGAGCTGACTGATATTAATATGGCCAACTGCCCTCTCTCTGCCCTCAGCCAAAGTATGGTCAGGACATGAATACTCAACACCCAAAGTGCTGCCTGATCAATAATCCAATTATAATACGTAACCTTTACTATCCTCTGAAGAGATCACAGAAAGTCCTGGCTGCCTGCTGTGTATGAACTGATTCCTAATACTACGAGAGTTCAGGAAAGTCTCTCCCAATCATTGCATCATGTAGGGGATGGGGTACTACCCCCATGGCAGGACCTTGTGCACCAAACACAGTTTGCGTTGTAACGAAGGCTGTGGGGTATTCCTAAAGCATCATATACATGCCTGACTTAAAGGGATACTGTAGGGGGGTCGGGGGAAAATGAGTTGAAGTTACGCGGGGCTTCTAATGGTCCTCCACAGACGTCCTGCGCCCACGCAGCCACTCACCGATGCTCCGGCCCCGCCTCCGGTTCACTTCTGGAACTTCAGACTTTAAAGTCAGAAAACCACTGCGCCTGCGTTTCCATGTCCTCAATCCCGCTGATGTCACCAGGAGCGTACTGCGCAGACACAGACCATACTGAGCCTGCGCAGTACGCTCCTGGTGACATCAGCGGGATCGAGGACACGGCAATGCAGATGCAGTGGTTTTCAGACTTTAAAGTCTGAAATTCCAGAAGTGAACTGGAGGCGGGGCCGGAGCATCAGTGAGTGGCTGCACGGGCGCAGGACGTCTGTGGAGGACCATTAGAAGCCCCGGGTAACTTCAACTCATTTTCCCCCGACCCCCCTACAGTATCCCTTTAAGTCAGCTGAACAACATCTCAGTCGACAATCAGGGTGTGTGTACGTCGACCGAAGACCCCCTTACTCAACCCTCAAGCGTTCCGCTGGACGGTTCTACTCAACCCCAGCGACGCTGATCCCCATTAGTGTTTGCGCCTCTCCTCCACCTGCTGTGGGATGTCAAGCATGCATCGCTTGTTTTCCCTCCATCACACCCCCCCCCACACACACACATATAGCTACAGAGCTGACACACGTACAGTATGTGGCCTGGCCCAGCAATGACGCCCATGGGGATAAGCTCCTGATCAGTTGGGCCAGGTGCGCCTTTAGGCATAGGCAGTACAAGCCATTGCCTGGAGTGCCATTGGTCCTGGGGGGTGCCACGTTGCTCCGCCCCCAAATTAAGACCCCAGACTAAGCCCCGCCCCCATGGGTGTTCTATTACTTGCTTCTGCTGCATCTACTTAGCGTAAGTTACTGCCACCTCTGTTCCTTGTGCGTCCTTCTTTCCCCTTTTGTGCCTCCAGGCGGTCACGAGTGCTGTGTCCGGGAAAGGGGGGGGGGGGGGTTGGCAGGGGGCACCGCACCACAGGTTTTCTCGTCTGGAGTGACGAAATGGCTAGAGGCACCCCTGAGTGGGGCATGTGTACGCACCCAAAGTATCGCCACTGACACATACCACAGCAGTCTTCTATGGATGAAACATAAAAGAGTTTATCACATGTTTTTTCACAAGATTCCAAGAGGAGAAGACCTTTCTGTAGTGATGCTCGGATACCCCTTTTTATTATTCGAGTTTGGTCGAATTCGAATAGTAAATTATTTGAATTCAGTCGAATATTCGAGTCGAATATTTTTTACTATTCGATTCGACCTCGGACTTCGAGCTGACTATTCGAGTCGGTATTCGAGCTCATTATTCGAGCTGACTATTCGAATTGGCCTTAAATAGCTTCCAACACTTGTTTTGAGGGTGAATGATGCAAGAAACATCTTTTTTTTCCAAGTAACAACAGCAAGTGATTATGTGGGGATGTTCCTTTAAAAAAAAAGGTGGAAAGAGAAGTTGTGTCCAGAATTTTGTTCAGTACTGTATATACTTCTTCTTCTTCTTCTTCTTTTTTATCTTCTATATCTTCTTCTTCTTCTATATCTTCTTCTTCTATATCTTCTTCTTCTTCTTCTTCTTCTTCTTCTTCATCATCTTCTTCTTCATCTTCTTCTTCTTCTTCTTCTTCATCATCTTCTTCTTCATCTTCTTCTTCATCTTCTTCTTCATCTTCTTCTTCATCTTCTTCATCTTCTTCTTCATCTGCATCTTCTTTTTCTTCTTCTTCATCTTCTTCATCTTCTTCTTCATCTTCTTCTTCATCTTCTTCTTCATCTTCTTCATCTTCTTCATCTTCTTCTTCTTCTTCTTCATCTGCATCTTCATTTTCTTCTTCTTCATCTTCTTCTTCTTCATCTTCTTCATCTTCATCTTCTTCATCTTCTTCATCTTCTTCATCTCCTTCTTCATCTTCTTCATCTCCTTCTTCTACATCTTCTTCATCTTCTTCATCTTCTTCTTCTTCATCTTCTTCTTCTTCATCTTCTTCATCTTCTTCTTCTTCATCTTCTTCTCCTCCTTCTTCTTCTTCTTCTTCTTCTTCTTCTTCTTCTTCTTCTTCTTCTTCTTCTTCTCCTTCTTTTTCTATATCGTCTTCTTCTTCTTCACTTATTTCTCTTTTATATTTTTTTTTTAAAAGAAATGCAGCTATTTTTGAGCGTAATAAATAGCTGGTGGCGCACGCATGTTGGAAGCGCCATTGTATGTGCTACCTGGCAGTGGAAACACACAGACAGCAGGAGGTAAATTCAGCAGCAGCAGCAGGAGGAGGCGGATGATTGTGTGGCAGCAGGCAGTCAATGAGGCAGGCAGCGAGACATAATAGGCTGTGTGGTACCTAGCGGTGGTACCAGGCCGTAAATACACAGCATGAGGTTCCAGACAGCGGTCGTGAAGCCCACATCATGTCCAATACACAACTGGGACAACACAGTTTTCAACCCGGACACCTCTAAAAATAATATCACACAGTATTAATAAAAAGTATTTATAATGTTTTTCTTTTTTTAAAGAAATGCAGCTATTTTTGAGCGTAACAAATAGCTGGTGGCGCACGCATGTTGGAAGCGCCATTGTATGTGCTCCCTGGCAGTGGAAACACACAGACAGCAGGAGGTAAATTCAGCAGCAGGAGGAGGAGGATGAGTGTGTGGCAGCAGGCAGTCAATGAGGCAGGCAGCGTGACATAATAGCCCTGGTACCTAGCGGTGATACCAGGGCGTAAATAAACACAACAGGATGTCCCAGACAACGGTCGTGCAGCCCACATTGTGTCCAATACACAACTGGTTTTTTGGTTTTGTTTGTAAAACAAATTACACAGATATATAGCTATTGTTTGACGTAATAGCTGGTGGCATAGTGGCAGCAGAAGGTAAATCTGTGTACCCTGGCGTTGGGAAACACAGACAGACAGCAGCAGCAGCAGGAGGAATGGAGGAGTAATTATGTGAGCAGCTATTGTTTGACGTAATAGCTGGTGGCAGAGTGGCAGCAGAAGGTAATTCTGTGTACCCTGGCAGTGGGAAACACAGCCAGACAGCAGCAGCAGCAGGAGGAATGGAGGAGTATTGTGAGTGTGGCAGCAGGCAGGCAGCGTGACATAATAGCCCTGGTACCTAGCGGTGATACCAGGGCGTAAATAAACACAACAGGAGGTCCCAGACAGCGGTCGTGCAGCCCACATTGTGTCCAATACACAACTGGGACAACACAGTTTTCAACCCGGGCACCTCAGAAAAATTAAACCTTTTTTTTTTTTTATGGTTTTTTGGTTTTGTTTGTAAAACAAATTACACAGATATATAGCTATTGTTTGACGTAATAGCTGGTGGCAGAGTGGCAGCAGAATGTAAATCTGTGTACCCTGGCAGTGGGAAACACAGACAGACAGCAGAAGGGCAGTACACAGCAGCCCACTGTAGGTGTAAAATGTGTGGCTGCAGGCGACGTAATAGTCAAAGTGAACCAGGCTGGCTTAGTGAGCAGGAGCCAGGAGGTGGTAAAGGGTGGTAAGGCACATTAACGATGGTTCTTAGCCAGTTCATGTCCCCCTCTCGCCGACAACAGGGGCCAGGAACTCGCCTTCCACCCACGCCTGGTTCATCTTGAGAAACGTCAGTCTGTCCACAGACTTGTGAGACAGACGTGAGCGTTTCTCGGTGACCACGCCACCAGCTGCACTGAAGCAGCGCTCGGACAGCACGCTGGAAGGGGGACAGGACAGCACTTCCAGGGCTTACTGCGCCAGCTCGCTCCAGATCTCCAGGCGCTTGACCCAATACTCCATGGGATCAACAGGGGCATCGCTGTCAAGCCCGCTGTAGGACCCCATGTAGTCAGCCACCATTCGGGTCAGGCGCTGGCTGTGACCGGAGGAGGATGCTGCTGCATGCACCTCCTCTCTAGTCACTGCTGCCGGAGCCTCTACAGTCCTGTAGAGCTCGTTGCTGAGAGACAGCAGGTCTGTGGGGCGCTTGCTGCTGGATGCAGGCACCTGCTGCTGCCTCTGTGCTGGCTGGACAGTGGGGGTGGAAGGCTGGGGGAAGGCTTCCTCCAAGCGCTCAACAAGGGCCTGCTGCAAGCTCCTTATTTGTTGCGCTGGGTCTCCTCCTGCAGGCGGCAGGAACTGGCTCAACTTCCCCTTGAGGCGTGGGTCCAACATCATGCTGATCCAGATCTCCTCCCTCTGCTTCATCTGGATCACTCTGGGGTCCCTGCGCAGGCACGCCAGCATGTGCGCTGCCATTGGGAAGAGGCGGGCCACGTGTGCTGGCACATCGATGGCAGTGCTGCTGTCCTCATCCTCCTCCTCTGCCGCCTCATCCTCTCTCCACCCCCGCACCAACTCAGCTGCGCTGTGCTGATCCCCCTCATCAGCAGCAAGGTCAGGGACCTCCACCAAGTCCTCCTCCTCCTCAGAGGTGGACTGTGCAGCTGCTTGCTGCTCCTGCTGGTCCAAGGCTGCCGCTCCCTGTTCCAGCAAAGCATCGAGGGCCCTGTTCAGCAGACAAACCAGGGGCACCCACTCGCAGACCATAGCATGGTCCCTGCTCACCATGTTAGTGGCCTGCAGAAAGGGAGCCAGCACTAAGCACACCTGCTGCATGTGCCTCCAGTCATCATCGGGGACGATGGACGGGATGTTGCTGGTCTTGTCCCTTCTCTGAGCGGCGGAAACAGTGGCCAGGGCAAGGTACTGGTTGACAGCGTGCTTCTGTTCAACCAGACGCTCCAACATCGCCAGGGTGGAGTTCCAGCGAGTCGGAACGTCAAGGATCAGCCGATGGCGTGGCAGCTCCAGCTCCTTTTGCACGTCTTCCAGGCTCGCACAGGCTGCAGCCGAGCGCCGGAAGTGACGCACAACGTTCCTTGCCGTTTCCAGCAGTTCGCCCATCCCCTGGTAGGTGCGCAAGAACTTCTGCACCACCAGGTTCAGCACGTGGGCAAGACAGGGGATGTGGGTCAGGTTTCCCCTGTCTATTGCGGCAACCAGATTGGCCCCATTGTCGGCCACCACCTCTCCGACTTTGAGGCCTCTGGGGGTCAGCCAAATCCTCTCCTGCTCCTGGAGTTTGGCCAACACATGGGTTGCCGTCAGCTTGGTCTTCCCAAGGCTGACCAAGTGCAGCAGCGCTTGGCAGTGGCGGGCCTTCACGCTGCTGCTGAGGCGGGGGGTTTGGCCAGGTGTGCCGGAGGATGGCAGAGGATCAGAGGAACCTGCTGCAGTTCCCCTGACCCTGCGGGGTGGCACCACCCACTGTGTTGCTGCTGCTGCTGTGCCCGCTGCTGCTCTCCCATCCTCACCCCCTTCCACCAAGCTGACCCAGTGGACAGTGAAGGACAGGTAGCGGCCTGTCCCGAAGCGGCTGCTCCAGGAGTCCATGGTGACGTGGACCCTTTCACCAACCGCGTGCTCCAGCCCTCGCTCCACATTGGCCATCACAAAGCGGTGCAGTGCAGGAATGGCCTTGCGGGCGAAGAAGTGTCTGCTGGGGAGCTGCCAGTCTGGGGCTGCACAAGCAAGCAGCGCACGCATGTCGCTCCCCTCCTGCACGAGCGTGTACGGCAGGAGTTGGGAGCACATGGCCCGTGCCAGCAAGCCGTTCAGCTGCCGCACGCGACGGCTGCTGGGAGGCAGAGCCCTAACCACCCCCTGGAAGGACTCGCTCAAAAGGCTCTGGCGTGGCCTTTTGCTGGCACGGGAATCAGCGGACACAGCAGAGGAGGCCACTGAGGACTGGCTGCCAGAACAGGCCTCAGTGTCGGCGGCAGGAGTTGCAGAGGGGGGAGGAGCAGTGCGTTTCCGCACTCCTGCTGGTGCTGCTGGAGGAGCAGGAGGGCGGGTGGCTGCTGTTGCTGCTGCTGCTGCTGCTGAAGGCTGTGCAGTGATGGGTGTGGTGCCACTGCCAGCACCAGATGCCTTCAGCCTCTGGAACTCCTCATGCTGGTGGAAATGTTTCGCAGCAAGGTGGTTGATGAGCGAGCTGGTGCTGAACTTTAAGGGGTCTGCACCTCTGCTCAACTTCCGCTGACAGTGGTTGCAAGTGGCGTACTTGCTGTACACTGTGGGCATGGTGAAAAAGCGCCAGATTGGTGACAAAAACAACCCCCTACGGCATGGAACCGCTGCTGCCTGTCTCCCTGTGGTGGTTGGGGTGGGGGGGGCTTGGGTGCGGCTGGTGGTGGTACTGGCAGATGCTGCTGCTGCTGAGCCTGAGACACCAGCAGGCTGGGGGACCTGCCTACTGCTGCCAATGCTTGCAATGATGCGCCTCCTTGCAAGGCCCACAAGCGCATCCTCCTCCTCCTCCTCAGAGCTGCTGATGACGACATCCCCTGGAGCTGGTGGCACCCAGTCTCTGTCTGTCACCGTGTCATCATCATCCTCCCCCTCCTGAAACATGTCCTGCTGGGATGATGACCCCCCAAACTCCTCTCCTGATGCATGGATGGGCTGCTTGACTGTCGCCACAGTCTTGCTGTCCAATCCCTCCTCCCCCAAAGTGCCCATCAGCATCTCCTCCTCAAAATCGCCAACAACAGCAGACAATACCCTGATGGTGCCTGGGGTAAAAAGACTGCTGAATGACAGATCGGCGACTGACGGTGAACTGGCCTCCTCCCCAGGCCCTGCTGGGTGGCTGCTGCGAACAGGGGTGGTGGTGGTGGTGGTGGTGGTGAGGGTGGAGGCCTCGGCTGCAGAGCTGATGGCGGGCTGCTCATCCTCCGTCATCAGTTGCACCACAGTGTCTGCATCCTTTTCCTCAATGGGACGTTTCCGACCCGGCTGGAGGAAAATCGGAGCAGGTGCTACACGCTGCTGCTGCTGTGTCTCTGCAGCGTGAGTTGCAGATGCTCCTGCTGGGCGGCGCCCAAGGCGTCCACGGCCAGTGGCTATAGGAGGAATGTTAGCCACTGACGCTGCTGCTGCGGAACTGTGCATGGTGGCGCGGCCGCGCCTGCGGCTTGCCACAATGCTGCTCCCTCTCCTCCTGATTCCCTTGCTGCCCTTCCCCTTGCCCAAACCGCGCTGGCTGCCACTTCCAGACATCTTCGATGTTTTGGGCGTAAACACAAAAGTTTTTTAAAAGGGCGGGTGAAAAGTGGGGTACTTTAACCACTTAAGGACCGAGGTGATAGAGATCTACGCCCTGTTTTGATGGGCTCCTGGCTGGCAGGGCGTAGATCTCTATCACCGGCGCCGCCGCTCCCCGCCGCGATCGCGCGCACCGAACCGGCTGCACTTAGCTGTCTTATGACAGCTAAGGCTTCCGGGTATCGGCAGGAGCCGTCACTGATTGGCTCCCTGCCATGTGATCGCTGTGAGCCAATCACAGCGATCACCCTCCGAAAGGCAACATAGTTGCCGTTCCGCCTTCCTCTCCGCCTCCCTCTCCCTGTCACTGTGGATCTTGTGTGACAGGGAGAGACGCACAGCCTGCAGCCGTGACAGGCTGTGCGATTTTAGTGTAAAAAAATCCAGATCTCCCCCCCATGTATCCCTTGATCCCCTCCCAACCACCTATATATAGATATATATAGATCTATATATATAGATCTATATATTTATATATATAGATCTATATACATATATAGATCTATATATATATATATATATATATATATATATATATATATATAGATCTATATATATATATATATATAGATCTATATAGATCTATATATATATATATATATAGATCTATATAGATCTATATATATATATATATATATATATATATATATATATATGTATATATATATATATATATATATCTATATATATATATATATATATATATATATATATATATATATATATATATATATATATATATAGATCTATATATATATATATATAGATCTATATATATATATATATATATATATGTATATATAGATCTATATATATATATATATATAGATCTATATATATATATATAGATCTATATATATATATATAGATCTATATATATATATAGATCTATATATATATATAGATCTATATATATATATATATAGATCTATATATATATATATATATATATATATATATAGATCTATATATATATATATATATATATAGATCTATATATATATATATAGATCTATATATATTTTACTGGATTGTGATTTTAACCACTTGCCGACCGCCCCTACCTAGGGGCGGCGGCAAAGTGGAGCCCGCAACGACCGCAATACGCCGATCGGCGGCGGCTCGTTGCGGACTAGCTGGCCGGGGATCGCACGCTGGATGTGCCCACCCGCGACGTCAACCCTCCAGCCAATTAGCAGCGGCGGCGGGTTGTTAACCCCCGATCTGCCGCATGTAAAGCGGATAATATGCTTTGTAATGTATACAAAGCGTATTATACAGGCTGCCTCCTGCCCTGGTGGTCCCAGTGATTGAGGGACCACCAGGGCAGGTTGCAGCCCTCCTAGTAAGTACCCAAGCACACTGATCCTGCCCCCTGATCACCCACTGCACCCATCAGACCCCCCCTGCCCACCCCTCAGACACCTGTTTGCACCCAATCACCCCCCTAATCACCCATTAATCACTCCCTGTCACTATCTCAACACCATTTTTTAGATTAGGTCCTAAACTGCCCCCTGGGGGCTCCTGAACACCCCCCCCCCACACACCCTCAGATCCTCCCTAGACCCTCCCCCCTGTGTACTGTATACATCTATTCTTCCCTATAATCACCCACTGATCACCTGTCAATCACCCATCAATCACCCCCTGTCACCACCTGTCACTGCCACCCATCAGATCAGACCCTAACCTGCCTTTTGTGGGCACCTGATCACCCACCCACACCCTCAGATTGCGTGCAGACCCACCCTCAAATCACCTCCGAAAGTGCATTGTTTACATCTGTTCTCCCCTCTAATCATCCACTGATCACCCATCAATCACCCCGTCACCAACTGTCACTGCTACCCATCAGATCAGACACTAATCTGCCCCTTGCGGGCACCCAATCACCCGCCCACACCCTCAATTAGCCCCCCAGACCCCCTCTGATCAACTCGCCAGTGCATTGCTTGCATATATTCTCCTCTGTAATCACCTACTGATCACCTATCAACCACCCCGTCACCCCCTGTCACTGCTACCCATCAGATCAGGCCCTAATATGCCCCCTGCGGGCTTCTGATCACCCGGCCAAACCCTCACCCGCCCCACCGCAGTGACAGAAATTTTTTTTCTGATCACTGCTGGTACGACTTAATTGCCATGTCCAGGTCACGATTTGAGAACATTCCTGCACTTCAGTGCCAATACAACCTGTCATCTAAGAAGCCACCCTGCTTATGACCGGTTCCACAAAATTCGGCCCCTCATAGACCACCTGTCATCAAAATTTGCAGATGCTTATACCCCTGAACAGTCATTTTGAGGCATTAGGTTTCCAGACTACTCCTCGTGGTTTTGGGCCCCTAAAATGCCAGGGCAGTATAGGAACCCCACAAGTGACCCCATTTTAGAAAGAAGACACCCCAAGGTATTCCGTTAGGTGTATGACGAGTTCATAGAAGATTTTATTTTTTTGTCAAAAGTTAGCGGAAATTGATTTGTATTGTTTTTTTTCACAAAGTGTCATTTTCCACTAACTTGTGACAAAAAACAAAATCTTCTATGAACTCACCATACACCTAACGGAATACCTTGGGGTGTCTTCTTTCTAAAATGGGGTCACTTGTGGGGTTTCTATACTGCCCTGGCATTTTAGGGGCCCTAAACCGTAAGGAGTAGTCTAGAAACCAAATGCCTCAAAATGACCTGTGAATAGGACGTTGGGCCCCTTAACGCACCTAGGCTGCAAAAAAGTGTCACACATGTGATATCGCCGTACTCAGGAGAAGTAGTATAATGTGTTTTGGGGTGTATTTTTACACATACCCATGCTGGGTGGGAGAAATATCTCTGTAAAGGGACAATTGTGTGTAAAAAAAATCAAAACATTTTAATTTACAGAGATATTTCTCCCACCCAGCATGGGTATGTGTAAAAATACACCCCAAAACACATTATACTACTTCTCCTGAGTACGGCGATACCACATGTGTGACACTTTTTTGCAACCTAGGTGCGCTAAGAGGCCCAACGTCCTATGAGTACCTTTAGAATTTCACAGGTCATTTTGAGGCATTTGGTTTCTAGACTACTCCTCACGGTTTAGGGCCCCTAAAATGCCAGGGCATTATAGGAACCCCACAAGTGACCCCATTTTAGAAAGAAGACACCCCAAGGTATTCAATTAGGTGTATGGGGAATTCATAGAAGATTTTATTTTTTGTCACAAGTTAGTGGAAAATGACACTTTGTGAAAAAAACAATAAAAATCAATTTCCGCTAACTTGTGAAAAAAAAATGAAATCTTCTATGAACTCCCCATACTACTAACGGAATACCTTGGGGTGTCTTCTTTCTAAAATGGGGTCACTTGTAGGGTTCCTATACTGTCCTGGCATTTTAGGGGCCCTAAACCGTGAGGAGTAGTCTAGAAAATAAATGCCTTAAAATGACCTGTGAAAATCCTAAAGGTACTCATAGGACTTTGGGCCCCTTAGCGCAGTTAGGGTGCAAAAAAGTGTCACACATGTGGTATCGCCGTACTCAGGAGAAGTAGTATAATGTGTTTTGGGGTGTATTTTTACACATACCCATGCTGGGTGGGAGAAATATCTCTGTAAATGGACAATTGTGTGTAAAACAAATCAAAAGAAATCTCATTTACAGAGATATTTCTCCCACCCATCATGGGTATGTGTAAAAATACACCCCAAAACACATTATACTATTTCTCCTGAGTAAGGCGATACCACATGTGTGACATTTCTTTTGCAGCCTAGGTGCGCTAAGGGGCCCAAAGTCCTATGAGCACCTTTAGGCTTTACAGGGGTGCTTACAATTTAGCACCCCCCAAAATGCCAGGACAGTAAACACACCCCACAAATGACCCCATTTTGGAAACTAGACACTTCAAGGTATTCAGAGAGGGGCATGGTGAGTCCGTGGCAGATTTCATTTTTTTTTTGTCACCAGTTAGCAGAAATGGAAACTTTTTTTAATTTATTTTTTTTGTCACAAAGTGTCATTTTCCGCTAACTTGTGACAAAAGATAAAATCTTCTATGAACTCACCATGCCTCTTAGTGAATACTTTGGGGTGTCTTCTTTCCAAAATGGGGTCATTTGGGGGGTGTTTATACTATCCTGGAATTCTAGCACCTCATGAAACATGACAGGTGCTCAGAAATGAGAGAGATGCTTCAAAATGGGAAAATTCAATTTTTGCACCATAGTTTGTAAACGCTATAACTTTTACCCAAACCAATAAATATACACTGAATGGGTTTTTTTTAATCAAAAACATGTTTGTCCACATTTTTTTCGCGCTGCATGTATACAGAAATTTTACTTTATTTGAAAAATGTCAGCACAGAAAGTTAAAAAAATCATTTTTTTGCCAAAATTCATGTCTTTTTTGATGAATATAATAAAAAGTAAAAATCGCTGCAGCAATCAAATAGCACCAAAAGAAAGCTGTATTAGTGACAAGAAAAGGAGGTAAAATTCATTTAGATGGTAGCTTGTATGACTGAGCAATAAACCATTAAAGCTGCAGTGGTCTGAATGGAAAAAAGGCTCTGGTCCTTAAGGGGTGAAAAGACTGCGGTCCTTAAGTGGTTAATGGAGTGGGTTGGTGGGCGAGGTGACTGAGTGAGTGTCTAGTACAGTAAGTAAGTAGTAACAGTCAGGAAGTACAACTAGCAGTTACAATAATCAGTAGTAATCACAAGGAAATAGAGTGTGTGTACACTACAGACAGTGAGTGCACGCACGCGCAAACACGCGCAGGAGCTAGCCTATGAACAGAGACTGAGTGAGTGTCCCTAGTACAGTAAGTAAGTAGTAACAGTCAGGAAGTACAACTAGAAGTTACAATAATAAGTAGTAATCACAAGGAAATAGAGTGTGTGTACACTACAGACAGTGAGTGCACGCACGCGCAAACACGCGCAGGAGCTAGCCTATGAACAGTGACTGAGTGAGTGTCCCTAGTACAGTAAGTAAGTAGTAACAGTCAGGAAGTACAACTAGCAGTTACAATAATCAGTAGTAATCACAAGGAAATAGAGTGTGTGTACACTACAGACAGTGAGTGCACGCACGCGCAAACACGCGCAGGAGCTAGCCTATGAACAGTGACTGAGTGAGTGTCCCTAGTACAGTAAGTAAGTAGTAACAGTCAGGAAGTACAACTAGAAGTTACAATAATAAGTAGTAATCACAAGGAAATAGAGTGTGTGTACACTACAGACAGTGAGTGCACGCACGCGCAAACACGCGCAGGAGCTAGCCTATGAACAGAGACTGAGTGAGTGTCCCTAGTACAGTAAGTAAGTAGTAACAGTCAGGAAGTACAACTAGAAGTTACAATAATAAGTAGTAATCACAAGGAAATAGAGTGTGTGTACACTACAGACAGTGAGTGCACGCATGCGCAAACACGCGCAGGAGCTAGCCTATGAACAGTGACTGAGTGAGTGTCCCTAGTACAGTAAGTAAGTAGTAACAGTCAGGAAGTACAACTAGCAGTTACAATAATCAGTAGTAATCACAAGGAAATAGAGTGTGTGTACACTACAGACAGTGAGTGCACGCACGCGCAAACACGCGCAGGAGCTAGCCTATGAACAGTGACTGAGTGAGTGTCCCTAGTACAGTAAGTAAGTAGTAACAGTCAGGAAGTACAACTAGCAGTTACAATAATAAGTAGTAATCAGAAGGAAATAGAGTGTGTGTACACAGACAGTGAGTGCACGCACACGCAGGAGCTAGCCTATGAACAGTGACAGTGAGTGTCCTAGTACAGTTACAGTATATAACTACAATACAAAATACAATCAATCAGTAGTAAAGGACAGCAGAAATACTGGTATAGATGAGAAATAAACAGAGGACAGGAGAGAACAGCTGAGCTGCCCACACAGGCAGGCCCTGAGGCCTAAAGCTGTAAGCCTGCAGCAGCTGTCTCTCTCTATGTAACACAAAAGCTACTAACTAAAATACAATGTCTATCTAACTAACAACAATATAGGTGTGTATAGGAGGTGTATGTGAGCAAAAACGCTAGGTGATTGACCACAATAAAGCTCTTGCTAAGCCAAAGCACAAAGGAGCAGATCTCTCTCTGTACAAAGTCAGGCAAGGACGGAAAAACCGAACATGGCGGCTGCTATTTATAGGGTAGGGGCTGGCCAGGGTCCCCCTCTGTGATTGGCTGCCGTCAGAGGGCCTGGGAGCCCTCTGATTGGCTCTAAGGACATCAATCTGGGCTATGACGCTATTCGAGCTCGGTATTCGAGCTCGAATAGCGCTGTTTGCTCGAATAGCGCGAATAGTGAATGAGCTATTCGAGTGTACTCGGATAGCCCATTCGAATACCTGCAGCTATTCGGAGCTCGAATACCGAGCTCGAATAGCTGAAAAAGAGCTCGAATATTCGAGCTACTCGAATATTCGAGCTCTGCTGAGCACCACTGCCTTTCTGGCCAAAAAGCCATTCACCTGGTCTTATACTGAATGTTTATACTATACAATAGGACTCAAAGTGCATCGCAGAGATTTTTTCCCAGACTGGCCAACCCATAACCCCGGAGCCAGTCTCACGCACTTACAGACTGGATCTCTGGGTGGCCAGTTCTTCTTGGTGTAGTCATGGCAACCAGATGCTTTGCAGCTTGTAACTTTTCACCCAGTTCCACCACATTGTCTGCAGTTTTGGGGTCCCCGTGGCTCATTGATTCTTTTAGGACCATTTATGGGGTTTTCAGGTTCACCACTGCTGTCTGCGCAATTTGGGGTCTCTACAGAACCTCCAGCTGTAACCACGTTTCACCAGATGGATTAAGTCATATGTCTGTGGCTGTCGGTTTGTCAGTATGGTGCTCCGAGATCAAACATTTAAAGGAAACTTGAAGTGAGAGGGATATGGAGACTGAGACATTTATTTCCTTATGTAAATTGCCTGGCTGTCCTGCTAACCCTGCCTCTAATGCTCTTAGCCATAGATCTAGCAGGGCAGCCAAGCAACCGGCATTGTTCAAAAGGAAATGAATATGTCAGCCTCCTTATGCCTCCCACCCCAGGAATTATAATTCTGAGCAGCAACTGGATTCAAGTCAAAAAAAGCCTTTTGTGATTTTCCTGTCAACATGAGGGCATCAGAGGAGCTGAGTGCGGATTAGGCAGTCTTCTCTCTAAGCCTGGCTCCTGAAGGTAGAGAGACGTGCCTCCCTCCAGATCATTCTCTGTAGTCTTCTGCTGTACAAAACTGGACAGTGCTGTATTGTGTTGCTAGGGGCAACCACTGGCGGGCCAGCTCAGTCAGGTGTTTTCTGTCAGCGCTCGCAGCTTCGTGTAGAGGGTGCTGCTTTGTGCCTTCTGAGAACTTCAGAATATATGTCTGGAGACAGTCTTTGTGACTGGCAAACACCGGTGCTTTATTTGTGTGTACAGGCTACATACCGGCTATTTACAATACTGAAAATAGATAACCTACACAAAAACCTTGCCACAACATGTGCTGCTAATGGATAATCCTCTCTACAGGGAGCAAATCTACCATTTGTCCCTAAACAAAATATCCTGAAACAAACAAGACGTTTGCAGCACAAACTTGAAATACCTGTTTGTTTATCAGTACGGCACAGCCATGTTTTTTTACAACATAAAATTACAAAAAGGCTTCTATAGTACTGATATATGGTCAATTTTCTTCAAATGAACCTAAAAAAATGTAAAACCTAAAATAAACCTATTTAAAAATCCTTGGAAAACCCCTCCCCTGAAAATTAAGGGGTGGAGCTTTGTTGGGCAGAAGAATTACTGTATCTGTGTCCCTGTAAGCACTTCGGTTTGAAGATCCAGCCCCGCAGGGATAAACAGAAGAGCGCCACTAAAACGTTTTTCTCGTCTTATTTGATGGCTTGTAAAGAAATAAACTTTATATAAATTGCAAAGCAGCCTTCTGTCTCGCGCTCTCCTCCCCGTCTCAGCAATCATTTTTCCATTTTCTGAGCCCCTTGCATGAGGCGGGCGGATGAGGCAGGCAGCGCGTTCTCCGCAGAAAATGCCATTAAGAGATCGGGGCCGGGTGTAATCCGTGGAAAATGTCGTCTGGGCCCTCCACAAAGCCGCCGCTGGAATATTGCTTCCGACAGCCCCTATAGAGGCGCAGCAATAATAAGACATTTATTTGGCGTTTTTGCCTGAAAATGGACTGAATGTTTATGACTCATAAGAGCGAGTGTATTTACAAGGCTAATCCATTCTCTCCACACACAGGAAAATAGAAAAAAGCCTCTGTTTTGTGTTGAACGTCAATTTCTATGCAGCATTTGTTCTGTAACAGAGGAGCGTATTCTCCGAACAATGGCGGGAGCAGCGCTGGTGAGGGCCACGGGAGGACTGGGGAATGATAGAAGGATAGAACGCGATCCGCACAGCACTAAACAATCCTCGCAGTCAGATGGCGAGTGCTCAGCATTCAGACACAACATGTGAGGAGTACTTCCATCCTTCACCAAACTTCACAGTCAGTATAACTCCGGGGAGAGATCCCCCCTAAGGGGCAGAGGGGCAGCACGGTGGTGTAGTGGGCAGCACTCTCCCCTTGCAGTGCTGGGTCCCCTTTTCCCAGCCAGGGCACTATCTATGAGGAGTCTGTATGTTCTCCCCACATCTGCATAGGTTTCCTCCCGACACTCGAGTTTCCTCCCACATCCCACAAAACATACAGATAAGTAAATTGCCTTCCCCCTAAATTGGCCCTAGACTATGATGGACATATGACTGTGGTAGGATTAGAGTGTGAGCTCCTCTGAGGATAGTCAGTGACATGACTATGTACTCTGTACAGTGCTGCAGAAGATGTCAGTGCTCTATAAATACATAATAATAATATGGTAGGACATTACACTATGACTATGGTAGGATTAGAGTGTGAGCTCCTCTGAGGACAGTCAGTGACATGACTATGTGCTCTGTAATGTGCTGCAGAAGATGTCAGTGCTATATAAATACATAATAATAATAATAATAATATGTTAGCACATTAGACTATGACTATGGTAGGATTAGAGTGTGAGCTCCTCTGAGGGCAGTCAGTGACATGGCTATGTACTCTGTAATGTGCTGCAGAAGATGTCAGTGCTATATAAATACATAATAATAATAATATGGTAGGACATTAGACTATGACTATGGTAGGATTAGACTGTGAGCTTCTCTGAGGACATGACTATGTACTCTGTAATGTGCTGCAGGAGATGTCAGTGCTATATAAATACATAATAATAATAATATGGTAGGACATTAGACTATGACTATGGTAGGATTAGACTGTGAGCTTCTCTGAGGACAGTCAGTGACATGACTATGTACTCTGTACAGTGCTGCAGAAGATGTCAGTGCTATATAAATACATAATAATAATATGGTAGGACATTACACTATGACTATGGTAGGATTAGATTGTGAGCTCCTCTGAGGACAGCCAATGACATGACTATGTACTCTGTAAAGGGCTGCAGGAGATGTCAGTGCTATATAAATACATCATAATAATATGGTAGGACATTAGACTATGGTAGGATTAGAGTGTGAGCTCCTCTGAGGACAGTCAGTGACATGACTATGTACTCTGTAATGTGCTGCAGAAGATGTCAGTGCTATATAAATACATAATAATAATAATAATATGGTAGGACATTAGACTATGACAGGATTAGATTGTGAGCTCCTCTGAGGACAGTCAGTGACATGACTATGTACTCTGTAATGTGCTGCAGGAGATGTCAGTGCTATATAAATACATAATAATAATATGGTAGGGCATTACACTATGACTATGGTAGGATTAGAGTGTGAGCTCCTCTGAGGATAGTCAGTGACATGACTATGTACTCTGTAATGTGCTGCAGAAGATGTCAGTGCTATATAAATACATAATAATAATATGGTAGGACATTACACTATGACTATGGTAGGATTAGAGTGTGAGCTCCTCTGAGGACAGTCAGTGACATGACTATGTGCTCTGTAATGTGCTGCAGAAGATGTCAGTGCTATATAAATACATAATAATAATAATAATATGTTAGCACATTAGACTATGACTATGGTAGGATTAGAGTGTGAGCTCCTCTGAGGACAGTCAGTGACATGACTATGTACTCTGTACAGTGCTGCAGAAGATGTCAGTGCTATATAAATACATAATAATAATATGGTAGGACATTAGACTATGGCTATGGTAGGATTAGAGTGTGAGCTCCTCTGAGGGCAGTCAGTGACATGACTATGTACTCTGTACAGTGCTGCAGAAGATGTCAGTGCTATATAAATACATAATAATAATAATATGGTAGGACATTAGACTATGACTATGGTAGGATTAGAGTGTGAGCTCCTCTGAAGACAGTCAGTGACATGACTATATACTCTGTACAGTGCTGCAGAAGATGTCAGTGCTATATAAGTACATAATAATAATATGGTAGGACATTAGACTATGACTATGGTAGGATTAGAGTGTGAGCTCCTCTGAGGACAGTCAGTGACATGACTATGTACTCTGTACAGTGCTGCAGAAGATGTCAGTGCTATATAAATACATAATAATAATAATATGGTAGGACATTAGCCTATGGCTATGGTAGGATTAGAGTGTGAGCTCCTCTGAGGACAGTCAGTGACATGACTATGTACTCTGTAATGTGCTGCAGAGGATGTCAGTGCTATATAAATACATAATAATAATATGGTAGGACATTAGACTATGACTATGGTAGGATTAGAGTGTGAGCTCCTCTGAGGACAGTCAGTGACATGACTATTGTAACAAAGTGGATAGAAAATATTTATTCACTTTGTCTGGAATGGTAGTAGATGGGAGGTATGTTGCACCCAGGATCCGACGCTACATGCAGTAGCAGCTCCAGAGTTTGTGTGGCTTGGTTATGTGAATAGCTAAGTCTCATTATTGGGCTGGAGCTGACCAGAAGCAAGGCGGGTGGGTGCTTCTGGTCGTCCTATCCTGGGTGGAATTGCACTCCGGGTTTTACCTCAACTGGTCAGCTTCACAGCTGACACATAAAAAAGGTGATCACTTCCTGGTTGGGGAGTGTGTGTGAGCAGCATGGCTGCTAGTCAGAGACTCTGACAAAACTGCTGGGAGTTATCCAGGATTGCATCATTCAAAGACTACCACCTTTCATATGGACTTTGCATGGAAAGTGCTGTTTGAAACTCGCTGCATATTAAGGTTTGCATTTGCTGTGGACTTATTATCTTCGAACTGTTTGTGTCACTTTGCTGTGAAATAAAAACACAAAGTTTTGCACCTTGAAACTGTGTCAGAGCCTGCTTCACTGTCTGCCAAGCCTACCAGTTGATGCTAGTCCCTCACACTATGTAATGTGCTGCAGAGGATGTCAGTGCTATATAAATACATAATAATAATATGGTAGGGCATTAGACTATGACTATGGTAGGATTAGAGTGTGAGCTCCTCTGAGGACAGTCAGTGACATGACATGACTATGTACTCTGTAATGTGCTGCAGAAGATGTCAGTGCTATATAAATACATAATAATAATATGGTAGGGCATTAGACTATGACTATGGTAGGATTAGAGTGTGAGCTCCTCTGAGGGCAGTCAGTGACATGACTATGTACTCTGTAATGTGCTGCAGAAGATGTCAGTGCTATATAAATACATAATAATAATATGGTAGGGCATTAGACTATGACTATGGTAGGATTAGAGTGTGAGCTCCTCTGAGGACAGTCAGTGACATGACTATGTACTCTGTAATGTGCTGCAGAAGATGTCAGTGCTATATAAATACATAATAATAATAATATGGTAGGGCATTAGACTATGACTATGGTAGGATTAGAGTGTGAGCTCCTCTGAGGGCAGTCAGTGACATGACTATGTACTCTGTAATGTGCTGCAGAAGATGTCAGTGCTATATAAATACATAATAATAATATGGTAGGGCATTAGACTATGACTATGGTAGGATTAGAGTGTGAGCTCCTCTGAGGGCAGTCAGTGACATGACTATGTACTCTGTAATGTGCTGCAGAAGATGTCAGTGCTATATAAATACATAATAATAATATGGTAGGACATTAGACTATGTCTATGGCAGGATTAGATTGTGAGCTCCTCTGAGGACAGTCAGTGACATGACTATGTACTCTGTAATGTGCTGCAGAAGATGTCAGTGCTATATAAATACATAATAATAATATGGTAGGGCATTAGACTATGACTATGGTAGGATTAGAGTGTGAGCTCCTCTGAGGACAGTCAGTGACATGACTATGTACTCTGTAATGTGCTGCAGAAGATGTCAGTGCTATATAAATACATAATAATAATATGGTAGGGCATTAGACTATGACTATGGTAGGATTAGAGCGTGAGCTCCTCTGAGGACAGTCAGTGACGTGACTATGTACTCTGTAATATGCTGCAGAAGATATCAGTGCTATATAAATACATAATAATAATATGGTAGGGCATTAGGCTATGACTATGGTAGGATTAGAGTGTGAGCTCCTCGGAGGATAGTCAGTGACATGACTATGTACTCTGTAATGTGCTGCAGAAGATGTCAGTGCTATATAAATACATAATAATAATATGGTAGGACATTAGACTATGACTATAGTAGGATTAGAGTGTGAGCTCCTCGGAGGATAGTCAGTGACATGACTATGTACTCTGTAATGTGCTGCAGGAGATGTCAGTGCTATATAAATACATAATAATAATATGGTAGGCCATTAGACTATGACTATGGTAGGATTAGAGTGTGAGCTCCTCTGAGGACAGTCAGTGACATGACTATGTACTCTGTAATGTGCTGCAGAGGACGTCAGTGCTATATAAATACATAATAATAATATGGTAGGACAACAGACTATGACTATGGTAGGATTAGAGTGTGAGCTCCTCTGAGGACAGTCAGTGACATGACTATGTACCCTGTAATGTGCTGCAGAAGATGTCAGTGCTATATAAATACATAATAATAATATGGTAGGACATTAGACTATGATTATGGTAGGATTAGATTGTGAGCTCCTCTGAGGACAGTCAGTGACATGGCTATGTACTCTGTAATGTGCTGCAGAAGATGTCAGTGCTCTATAAATACATAATAATAATATGGTAGGACATTAGACTATGACTATAGTAGGATTAGAGTGTGAGCTCCTCGGAGGATAGTCAGTGACATGACTATGTACTCTGTAATGTGCTGCAGAAGATGTCAGTGCTATATAAATACATAATAATAATATGGTAGGACATTAGACTATGACTATAGTAGGATTAGAGTGTGAGCTCCTCGGAGGATAGTCAGTGACATGACTATGTACTCTGTAATGTGCTGCAGGAGATGTCAGTGCTATATAAATACATAATAATAATATGGTAGGCCATTAGACTATGACTATGGTAGGATTAGAGTGTGAGCTCCTCTGAGGACAGTAAGTGACATGACTATGTACTCTGTAATGTGCTGCAGAAGATGTCAGTGCTATATAAATACATAATAATAATATGGTAGGACATTAGACTATGACTATGGTAGGATTAGAGTGTGAGCTCCTCTGAGGACAGTAAGTGACATGACTATGTACTCTGTAATGTGCTGCAGAAGATGTCAGTGCTATATAAATACATAATAATAATATGGTAGGACATTAGACTATGACTATGGTAGGATTAGAGTGTGAGCTCCTCTGAGGACATTCAGTGACATGACTATGTACTCTGTAATGTGCTGCAGGAGATGTCAGTGCTATATAAATACATAATAATAATATGGTAGGGCATTAGACTATGACTATGGTAGGATTAGAGTGTGAGCTCCTCTGTGGACAGTCAGTGACATGACTATGTGCTCTGTAATGTGCTGCAGAAGATGTCAGTGCTATACAAATAAATACATTAATAATTAATAATCATTGCTTTTACTCAAACAGAAGTTCAATGATGATGTGTAATGGCTGCAGCTGAAGATTGTGTGTACATGTGGATCAAAAAATGGCAACAGTATAGTATGTCAGAATAATATTTATCTGCTTCCACAGAGAAAGAATAATATTTATGAAAACATAATTGTTTGGTAGATTTATAATACATTATAAGGGCCCGTTCACACTGCACGCGTTTCCAGCCGCGTTTTGGAAACGCGTGCAGGTGGCCGACACGCATGACATCAGACATTGCATAGAGTGCACTGTCTGATGTTCACACTGCATGCGTTCTGGACCTGTGCGGTCCGGGAACGCATGCTGCACGCAGATTTTGTCAAAACGCGCGGCTGTCCCATTCACTTTTCAGTGATGGGATCAGCCACGCAACGCACACAAACGCGGATGGCGTGCGTTCGTACGGGTTGCATTCC